>NW_027488373.1:0-300642 GCF_051014445.1 Colletes latitarsis | reverse complement strand
TGCCTAGCAACGCAAACAACTCGACTGAATCTGCGCTCCGAACGGAGCCATCTTGCCATTAGTCAACTTCTAGCCACGATGAGCGACACGAGCAACGAAGAGGGCACAATTTTGATCTCAGGAGATCCTGAGATCGATCTTCGGTTCGACCGAATCATGCGAATCGGAGAGGAGGCCGGTACACCAGCTAGACAGCAGGAACCGGTGCTCAATCTCGACCAGGAGGTCGAAGTTACCCTCGGCCTGGACAGGGTACGGGTACCCGCCAGGGTAATGGAGGAGGGCGGAAGGCACCAGGTGGAGTTACCTGGAGGAAAATACATCCTCCGGTGGGCGCCTGGAGGACGACTCCTCCACAGCTCGTGGAAACCCGAGAAGCCGGTGAGACCAGCCCAGGACCCAGCTGCGGCGGGTTCAGCCGCTGCACCGGCCACATCGGCAGCTGCTATGCCGCCGAAGGAGACAGCCGCGGCAGTCGGCCCTGCCAGACCTGCTCCACGGCACAAGAAGAGAAGGCGTAAGGCAGCCACACCGGAAGCTCCTTACCCCTGCCAAGCGGGGACGAGCCGAGGGGAAATGCCCGGTACTTCCGGATATCGGCCAACACAATCACCCGGCCCACGCCGAGCGAGGAGGCGTCCGTGGCGCCAACCAGGAACGCTCGAAACGGTGGAGGCCACGACGCGAGCATTAGCAGATCAAATGCTCATGACGACAATGCGGTTCCTGAGTGGAGCCGCCCCGGGACAGTCGTAAGTACTTTTAATTATTATAAAAATTTGAAATTTTTTGAATTAAAAGTGCGCGCCTCTCTTTCTCGGTTCGCAAAAAATCATTGCCGTACGGGTCAGCCGCGTCCTCTTAGTGTTGCACAATTCGTGCAAGGGGGGCGGTATGTTTAAATATCGCGTGAGTCCGAGACGGAGAAACTCGGCCGCGATGCCCGTATCTATATTGAATTCGCGGAATTCTAGATGGTTGTGCTGACGTGGAAATTTTCCATCGTTCAGTTTTGTATACCGCGGCTATTTACGTGGTTTTTCCAGTTAGCTTCACGGGAATTCTCGAGTTTTGAGAGAAATTCTAGGAATTGTGTTGCTAGCGACGAGAAAGAGAGAGAAACGAGATCTATCGAAGAAAGGTCGATAGACGAAACGCGGCAGCGCCGCACCGTGGCCACGCAGCGAGGAGCTGCCCGGGGCCCAGCAGCGCGATGCGTCGCTAACCAGTACTGCGCCTGCGCGACGGAGCCAGCCGGGGCCGTGGCTGCTTGCAGATCGTCACGCTTGAGTACTGAGCCGTCGGTGATCCAGAGCAGACCTATTTACGATCTCGCTCCGGTTTTCAATCGAAGCTCAGAAGAGTGTGAGCTAAGCTCGCTCTTAAATAGAAACAGCAAGTGGACAGCGTAATAATTTGGTGGAAAATCTCGTCATCGTGACTTGAGATTTTCCCAGAGATAGGACAATCTGCCTGTTGTTGTAGCGATCGCACGGCACGCCGGGTGTGAAGCGATCGTAGACGCAGGAGTGTGATTGAACGTTGCCGGTCGTGGATGCGACTGCGACGTTGGAGACTCGGTGTCGATCGCCTTGAGTCTTCTTCCAATTATCCGGTTAGAGCTACTGGAAGGCTGATACTGATATACTAGTATCGCCTGGTGGTAGTTCACCGTTTGTAGAAGTCGTAGGAAACCCACTGAAGCCACCCGTCCTGTGTACCGTAGAGAGTACACCGACCGGTGGGGTGGAAAGTTTCACCGACCAGTCTGGAGCTATACGGCGTAGGAGCAACCGGAAGGTAGATATTCAGGAAGGATATCACCTCGTGGTGTTCTCCGTGCATCGGGCTTCGGAGAACCCGTTCCAATATACCGTCGTGAGGGGACAATAAGTAGAGCCTAAGCGTACGGTGGAGCAAAGGGTTCGAAGAGCCTTCCTCCCACCTCTACACCTACTACCAGCTGTGAGTCGACCACACTGGGCTGTAAAAGTAGGGTGGTTAGGTTAGCAGGGGAATTTCGTCCTAATCTGGCGAGCCGCAGGCCAGTTCCTCGAACTAAAGGAGCCGCCGTCGAGGCCGCTACGGCTGGCTGTCGGGCATTCCTGGCTGAAAGGAATCGCTGGCTAGGCAGCTGCGTAGGCAGGCCGCAGGTCCCTCCTGAGGAGCAGCTGACGAGGGAGCCGAACCAGGACAAGACGTCCTCTTGCGTAGGTGGTGTCCAGACGCCACTCGCACGGTGAGCGTGCTCGCGGGATATAGCCTCTTGGAGCCTTACAACCTCCATTTGGTTTCCCGTCCGTGGCATTGCGAGAGCGAACCCGGTAGATAGGAGGAGATCTTCATCTACCCGGTTGTGCACGTCGGTGAGATCGTAAAAAACGAATCTCATCGACCAGAAAGAATATACAGTCCACTGGTTAGAGCGCTAAATTGCCAGGCAGCTCTCCCCTCCAAACACACTAGACTGTCGCTGGAGCGCGAGATAAGCAGCTGACGCGCGCGTTAACGTGTAAGCTGTCCGCAAAATATTCACACTTTGCTGTACAATTGTGTTACAGAAGGCCTCCACCAAGGTAAATGAATTAGGAGAAAGCAAAGAGGAGACCGGCCGGAAAAGTGAGCCGTGTTTTCCGCAATTTTTGTTTTCCTTTTTATTTATTTTGACATTTTTAGTTTTGTAATACATTATATTTTGTAAAATAAATTTAACTTTTTTTGTAAAAGTTGTAACTGTTTCTCTACCTCTCTGTTCCCTCATCCGGACCCACGTTAAAGTCCCTTAGTACTTTAACAAATACTATTTTGACACTGTTATTTGATTTTAATATTAATTATAGATACTTTGATTATTGATTTATTAAAACATAAAGTTAATGAAGTCCCAGTAGATTATAAATATTTTAAAGAGCATGAATTAGCATAGAATTTCATAAAAAATTTGATGAGTGATAGAAGTAACTTGAATAATCTGAATTTTGTAGCTTTTACTATATCTTTGGATATGGAATCACAGATTCATTTTATTAATAAAAATAGAGATAGTACTGATGATTTACTCAGACTCGTTAAAGTAAGTGGGCCAAGTGGGAAGAATATTAAGATAGGTAGATAGATATTGGTAAAAGTATTCCTCTTGTCCTTATATAGGAAATCTTTAATATTACAAATAAACTCTTTCTGTAAAATCTTGAACTTATCATTACAATTTATAGAATTAAAGTCAACGCATCTAATAATGAAAGTAGAAACTGACTTTAAAATCTTGTCTATTGGATAACATAGAGTTAGATTCTTTTATCGATGAATTATGAACAAACTGAACTGAAGTATTTTATAGACTTGTCAAGAACGTTTTTTGGTATATTCCTAGCAAACGACGCGTTCAACGATCGGGATGAGTTATACGTAATTCGATTCGTCTAATTCAGTATATTATTTCATTAGTATATGCATTTCATTATCTGCGGAAATTCGGTATTTTTACAAAGTAACTAAGTATTTTAAATATATTCTGACAGGTTCACAGGTGGAAACAAGTGACTGTCGTTACCTGTGTTCAAAATGCCAGCTAGTCAAATGCTAATTTGTTAACAATAACATTTATTGAATGAAATTTCTGCTATTTCTGCAAATATCTCATTGAATAAATCACCATCTTTCTATTATATATACATTTACTAAATACATAATGGCTCAGGTATCCAATGAAGTTACTCTTATTGAAAATATAAAATATTGATAGTATTATATGTTAGAAAAAAGTGGTTTCTTCAATTTAATTCATGTAAGCATCAGTAATGAGATCTTGAAAATTGACGCTGTGATTAATTTTCAAATGGCCTCTGTGCCATTATTTCTACAACAAAATGTTGATTCATCAGTCTCTATCTACTCTACCCTTCCACAATTGCTGCGCAGTATTTTTATTTAATGTTAGTTATATAATATCACGACCTGGGTTTTTTTCGGGTTTGAATAACGCAGTAATGTAGTACCACACTAAAGCAGTCAATTAAACCTGGTTTCGATCAATATTTTAGAGGATAACACCGGTTAGGTCTGGGTTAGGTCTGGGTTATGCCCGCATCTGGCTCATGATTTCGCCATTTTCGCAAACTTGTTGGCCAGATCCTGGGTTTTTTTCGTGTTTGAATCACGTAGTAATGTTGTACCACACTGAGGCAGTCAATTAAACCTGGTTTCGATCAATATTTCAGAGGATAACACCGGTTAGGTCTGGGTTAGGTCCGGGAAATGCACGCATCTGGCTCATGATTTCGCCTTTTTCGCAAACTTGTTGGCCAGATCCTGGGTTTTTTCCGTGTTTGAATCACGTAGTAATGTGGTAATTCACTGAAGCAGTCAATTAAACCTGGTTTCGATCAATATTTTCGAGGATAACACCGGTTAGGTCTGGGGTAGGTTTTTGTTATGCCCACATCTGGCTCATGATTTTGCCTTCTTCGCAAACTTGTTGGCCAGATCCTGGGTTTTTTTCGCGTTTGAATCACGTAGTAATGTGGTAACACACTGAAGCAGTCAATTAAACCTGGTTTCGATCAATATTTTGGAGGATAACACCGGTTAGGTCTGGGATAGGTCCGGGAAATGCACGCATCTGTCTCATGATTTCGCCTTTTTCGCAAACTTGTTGGCCAGATCCTGGGTTTTTTCCGTGTTTGAATCACGTAGTAATGTGGTAATACACTGAAACAGTCAATTAAACCTGGTTTCGATCAATATTTTAGAGGATAACACCGGTTAGGTCTGGGTTAGGTCTGGGTTATGCCCGCATCTGGCTCATGATTTTGCCTTCTTCGCATACTTGTTGGCCAGATCCTGGGTTTTTTTCGTGTTTGAATCACGTAGTAATGTGGTAACATACTGAAGCAGTCAATTAAACCTGGTTTCGATCAATATTTTAGAGGATAACACCGGTTAGGTCTGTGTTAGGTCTGGGATATGCGCGTATCTGGCTTACACTTTCGCCATTTTCGCAAACTTGTTGGCCAGATCCTGGATTTTTTCCGTGTTTGAATCACGTAGTAATGTGGTACCACACTGAGGCAGTCAATTAAACCTGGTTTCGATCCATATTTTAGAGGATAACACCGGTTAGGTCTGGGTTAGGTCTGGGTTATGCCCGCATCTGGCTCATGATTTTGCCTTCTTCGCATACTTGTTGGCCAGATCCTGGGTTTTTTTCGTGTTTGAATCACGTAGTAATGTGGTAACACACTGAAGCAGTCAATTAAACCTGGTTTCGACGAATATTTTAGAGGATAACACCGGTTAGGTCTGGGATATGCGCGCTTCTGGCTTATACTTTCGCCTTTTTCGCAAACTTGTTGGCCAGATCCTGGGTTTTTTCCGTGTTTGAATCACGTAGTAATGTGGTAACACACTGAAGCAGTCAATTAAACCTGGTTTCGATCAATATTTCAGAGGATAACACCGGTTAGGTCTGGGTTAGGTCCTGGTTATGCCCGCATCTGGCTCATGATTTTGCCTTCTTCGCATACTTGTTGGCCAGATCCTGGGTTTTTTTCGTGTTTGAATCACGTAGTAATGTGGTAACACACTGAAGCAGTCAATTAAACCTGGTTTCGATCAATATTTCAGAGGATAACACCGGTTAGGTCTGGGTTAGGTCTGGGTTATGCCCGCATCTGGCTCATGATTTTGCCTTCTTCGCATACTAGTTGGCCAGATCCTGGGTTTTTTCCGTGTTTGAATCACGTAGTAATGTGGTAACACACTGAAGCAGTCAATTAAACCTGGTTTCGATCAATATTTTAGAGGATAACACCGGTTAGGTCTCGGTTTCGTCTGGGTTATGCCCGCATCTGGCTCATGATTTTGCCTTCTTCGCATACTAGTTGGCCAGATCCTGGGTTTTTTTCGTGTTTGAATCACGTAGTAATGTGGTAACATACTGAAGCAGTCAATTAAACCTGGTTTCGATCAATATTTTAGAGGATAACACCGGTTAGGTCTGGGTTAGGTCTGGGTTATGCCCGCATCTGGCTCATGATTTTGCCTTCTTCGCATACTTGTTGGCCAGATCCTGGGTTTTTTTCGTGTTTGAATCACGTAGTAATGTGGTAACACACTGAAGCAGTCAATTAAACCTGGTTTCGACGAATATTTTAGAGGATAACACCGGTTAGGTCTGGGATATGCGCGCTTCTGGCTTATACTTTCGCCTTTTTCGCAAACTTGTTGGCCAGATCCTGGGTTTTTTCCGTGTTTGAATCACGTAGTAATGTGGTAACACACTGAAGCAGTCAATTAAACCTGGTTTCGATCAATATTTCAGAGTATAACACCGGTTAGGTCTGGGTTAGGTCTGGGTTATGCCCGCATCTGGCTCATGATTTTGCCTTCTTCGCATACGTGTTGGCCACGTGTTGACGATAAAACTGTAAGATATAGGATGAATTAAGTTCCATGTCCCTAAAATTTTCCAAATCATAGATTTAAAAATGATTTAGATATTTAGATGATTTTAGTGTGGGTATTTATACAAGTATGTAAATCTCTATTTATGCATAACATGTTACCCCTAAATGGGCAAGTTAATGAATTATATACATGTTAATTGTATAATAATAACCCTTTGTTCCTCATAAAAATTCATAACTGAATTGCTATCATTCTAAAAAAATCCATCCCAAAATATATTGTCAAAACTAGTAATAAATTATTTGAACAAGGTGATAACAGATTTGAAATATTTAATAAAATTTAGATACCAGTAGTATTAATAAAAGATAATATTAATACTATTTTGACACTGTTATTTGATTTTAATATTAATTATAGATACTTTGATTATTGATTTATTAAAACATAAAGTTAATGAAGTCCCAGTAGATTATAAATATTTTAAAGAGCATGAATTAGCATAGAATTTCATAAAAAATTTGATGAGTGATAGAAGTAACTTGAATAATCTGAATTTTGTAGCTTTTACTATATCTTTGGATATGGAATCACAGATTCATTTTATTAATAAAAATAGAGATAGTACTGATGATTTACTCAGACTCGTTAAAGTAAGTGGGCCAAGTGGGAAGAATATTAAGATAGGTAGATAGATATTGGTAAAAGTATTCCTCTTGTCCTTATATAGGAAATCTTTAATATTACAAATAAACTCTTTCTGTAAAATCTTGAACTTATCATTACAATTTATAGAATTAAAGTCAACGCATCTAATAATGAAAGTAGAAACTGACTTTAAAATCTTGTCTATTGGATAACATAGAGTTAGATTCTTTTATCGATGAATTATGAACAAACTGAACTGAAGTATTTTATAGACTTGTCAAGAACGTTTTTTGGTATATTCCTAGCAAACGACGCGTTCAACGATCGGGATGAGTTATACGTAATTCGATTCGTCTAATTCAGTATATTATTTCATTAGTATATGCATTTCATTATCTGCGGAAATTCGGTATTTTTACAAAGTAACTAAGTATTTTAAATATATTCTGACAGGTTCACAGGTGGAAACAAGTGACTGTCGTTACCTGTGTTCAAAATGCCAGCTAGTCAAATGCTAATTTGTTAACAATAACATTTATTGAATGAAATTTCTGCTATTTCTGCAAATATCTCATTGAATAAATCACCATCTTTCTATTATATATACATTTACTAAATACATAATGGCTCAGGTATCCAATGAAGTTACTCTTATTGAAAATATAAAATATTGATAGTATTATATGTTAGAAAAAAGTGGTTTCTTCAATTTAATTCATGTAAGCATCAGTAATGAGATCTTGAAAATTGACGCTGTGATTAATTTTCAAATGGCCTCTGTGCCATTATTTCTACAACAAAATGTTGATTCATCAGTCTCTATCTACTCTACCCTTCCACAATTGCTGCGCAGTATTTTTATTTAATGTTAGTTATATAATATCACGACATTGCTCATAATTATATGTTAGCATATATGGTAATTTTAAAACAATATCTGTAACTGAGTTTGTTTTTAGAAAACCACGTTCTTTGCTTTTCAAATATCTTTATATAATGCAATGGCTTTTAAAAAATAAGGGTATAAACATCTCACCGTAAACCGTAAATAGTTTACATTTTAAAGATCCAGAAACAGGCGCTCATACGAATAAAACAGAAACTACGTGGAAGCATAGTAAACACTTTTTGCCTGAATATTGTCGGTTAGTATTTGCAGTTCCACACGTTTTTTAATATGTTTTTCTAACATATAATACAAAATAATAAATATTATATTTTCTATTTTCAGCAAAAAAGATAATTTCATTGGGTACTTAAGCCATTACGTGTTTTATAAACCTTCCAAGCAAGGAAAGGATGATTTATTTAATCAGTTCTTAAAAGAAATTTCAGAAATTTCATTTGATGATGATCGATTCTGTAAAAAATCAAAATATACCAGACTTAGATGATAATGAAATTTAATAATAAAAACAAGTTAAACCAACGTACTGCGTACAATAGTAATTTACTATATATTGTAAACACTGTCAGCGACGGGGAGACATTTTTTACTGTTGCTGCATGTACTGTCTACATACCTGGTTTTAATACTGTCCACCTGACCGACTCGTGGAAGTTCTATGCCTAAAAAAATGATTTTTATGCATCATACAAATTCTTCTACAAATTCCCATTTGACAATGTAGAATAGATCCAATTAGATAAATTATTTATAATTTTTAAAATGAACATAGCAACGATGGTCACTAGTTTCTATCTGTGAACCTGTCAAAAAATCTACTTGACCTTACTTTTTTACTGTAACTTTTTATAATAACTGTTAAAATACTGTTTATATTATTTATTATAATGAATCTTGTTACAAAACAAACACACTTATTTTCCATTGTGAAAAGAAAACTTAAAAACTAAAAGAACATTCCTCTACATGTGCTTCTTTCACACACACACACACACACACACACACACACACACACCACACTACCCCTCTTATCTGAAACGGTAAACTCCTAAACACTAAAGAAACTAACGAATTTTAAGTCATATTTCTAACACGCCTTCTTGACTTAAAATTTATCAAAACAACAACAAAAATTTTGCCTTTCCTAACGATTTAGTCAGTACATCTGCAATTTGATCGTCCGTAGTCACACTTATTAGTCCCTTTTTTCATAATCATAAACAAAATGATAACTTATATCTATATGCTTGGAATTTTTTGAAAATTTTCCATTTTTTGATAAGGCTATCGCTCCAATATTGTCTTCATATATTTTTACTGGATTGTCATTCTTCACGTCAAAAACAGATAAAATGCCCTTAATTGGAATGATTTCTTCTACACAATCAGCAAGAGCGTAGTATTCAGCATGCGTTGAGGCTCTGGAGACAATTTTTTGTTTTTGCGATTTCCATAGTACTACATTTCCAAAAACTCGTATGATTATCCCTGTAGTCGATTTTCTGTCCGTAGTGTCTGCAGCCCAATCAGCGTCAACAAATGCATCCATTATTTCCTGAGTAGTTGAGTTATAAACAAGATTTATGGAACGAGTGTGATACAAGTATTTTAGAACACGTGTGCTGTCATAGCTATTTTGGAATCGACTTAGGTAATTGACCGCAAATGAAATGTCTGGGCGAGTACCATTTGCAATATACAATAATGCTCCAATTAAATTCCTATATTTCAGTTCTTCATCCACTATATCAGCAGGTTCAATTTTTCGATTCATTTCCATAGGTGTATCGAACCTTTTACTATTTATTATTCCGTACTTATGACTAAGATTTTCAATATATTTTTCTTGATTCAAGTATATTTCCTCTTTACTTTGGTTACGTTGTACTTCAATTCCCAAGTATTGCTTTATTTGTCCCAAGTCTTTCATGCGAAATCGTTTATTAAGCATGATCTTAACTTCATCTATAGCCATTTCATTTATACCACTGATTAATATATCATCCACATATAAAATAATATATATTTTTGTGTCGTTTATCTCTCCAGTATACAGACAGTAATCATAATCAGATCTTTTAAAATGCAAGCTTATCATGTAATTATGAAAACAATCATACCAGTCACGTGGACTTTCTCTCAATCCATAAAGCGCCTTCTTAAGTAAACAAACCTTATCTGACTGTATATTACTACCATCAGGAGGGTAGATGTAAACTTCAGACTTGATATTTCCGTTTAAAAAAGCTGTTTGAACATCCATTTGTTCTATTTTTAAATTTTTAACACATGCAATTGACAGCAACACCTTTAGCGTGCTCATTCTTGCAACCGGTGAATAAACTTCTTCATCGCTTTGGTACAACTGTTGGAAATGCGACTTTGGCGACAATGCGCGCTTTGCATACTCCATCTGTCTTAATTCTATATATCCACTTTACTTCAATTATTTTCTTATTTATTGGAACGTTGACCAAATCCCATGTGTCGTTTTCTTTTAAACCATCAAGTTCTTGTTTCATAGCCGCTTTCCATTTTCTTGACTCTTCGCAGTTCAATGGTTCTTGGTAGTTTTCAGGTATCAAAGCATTGCAATAGTTTGTATATACGACATGATCATCAAATTTCACACATTATGTTACGCTTGGGGCGTGTATCTTATTTAACTTCCTCAGTTTTGCTGCATTGATAATCGTCAGTTTTATTTTCTTTTATTTTCAAAACTCTTTCTTCTTCTTCTTCTTCTTCTTTTGGCGTTTCCCCTTCGTATTTTTCTTCGTTATCAGTATTTCTATAAATGGTATATCTTGCACGTGACGACTTACAACTATTTTGTCATTAACCAATATCTGTATACCCTATTAATATTAATTCCTTTTTCGGCCTTTGGATTTAGCTTTGAATATCTGCATGCCTCGGGAATTCGTACAAAAGCAGTGCTTCCATATAAGTGTAAGTTTGAAACATCAGCCCTTTTATTAAAAAATATTTCATATGGTGTTTTTCTTATTCTTGTGTTTGCTAATAGGCGATTTCCAATGTAGGCAGCCGTGTAAATACATTCTGGCCAATAAAACTTGTCGACATTTGCCTCTGACAGCAAGCAGCGTGCACGATCCATTATCGTTCTGTTGTGCCTTTCGGCGACTCCGTTCAATTCGTGTGTGTATGCTGGTCCTGGTTTCAAATAAATACCTTCTCGTTTCGCTAATTCATCAAAGTTTTTGTTAAGATATGATTCTCTTCCATTGTCACATCGAATTTCTTTAATACTTTTTCCAGTTTGATTTTTTACTAATTTCCTAATATACCTAATGAAGCAATAAAAAACATCACTTTTTTGTTTTATGCAATACACAACAGCAATTTTACTGAAATCATCTATAAAAGACACAAAGTATTTCTCACCATTATGACCTGTCTGAGTTATTGGACCATGGACATCTGTATGGACTATTTGTAACAAATCATTTGCTCTTGTACGTTTGTTTTTAAATTTCAAATTTGTCATTTTATTCTCCGGACAAACTTCGCATTTTATAAATTCGTTTTCGAGTTTCACCGGTGTTCCATTTAGCAGCTGAGCTTCACACAAATATTTTAAATCTCTAAAATTTGTGTGACAAGGTATATATCTATGCCATTTTTCTATATTTGAAATTCCCATTGAACTAGTGTACGTACTTGTTTTCTTATTCTCAAGTCTGGCAACTTCTCCATTTAATTCAAAGAGTTTATTTCTTTTAACAGCAATAGCAATGAGTTTTTCTTTCGAATTACAAATTTTATTGTAATTCATTGTCTTTCTCAAACATTATTTTTAATTGTTTTGATTTACAAATACAAGAGACACTTAGTAAGTTTTGTTTCATTTCTGGTACATAGTATATACATTTTTAATCTTTATTTCCTCCGACTTATCATTAATGTTAATCATTACATTACCAATTTTTCCAGATATTAGTTTAAAACCATCACCAACTTTAATATCAACCGGGTTTTGTAGATTTTTGGATTCATAAAAGTACTCATCTGTGTTTATTATGTGATCTGAGCAACCACTATCTAGTAGCCATTTAATATTTCTACTTCTTCTATTTTGCTACTTTTCATTACTTCAACCTTGAATGAATTGTAATTTCTACTGTCATCTAGACTCGAATTTCCAGCCACTTTTCTATCGTGTCTATTTTGTATATGTTTGAAAAGGTTGCATTTTGTAATAATTATTAAAGTTTTCTGGGCAGTAACGTTGGATGTGCCCTGACTTATTACACTGACTTAACATACCGCTTCAGTAGTCGTTGCACTGCTATGCTGATTATCCTTTGAATTGAGATACTTGTTCTGATTGCGTTGTACGTGTCGAAACCTATGACCTCTAGGATTTTTAGTTAAATTTGAACTAAAAGTGCAAGTGTAATTTCTGCTGTACTCAAAGTAGTAACTCTTACCGTTTCTCTTTTGATACTCTAACAGTAATTTAGATTTTACATACTCAACTGTTTTCTCCTTCGTTGGCAGTGCATCAATAATATCAACAATACGTGAGAAGTTAACGTTAATAACAGATAATTCAATTTATCCTCTTCATTCACAGTCTCACCAGTATTTTTGAGCCTATTTATATGCGTTTCAAATTCGTTAAAGAAGTCACTTGGATTTTCACCTTCTTTCAGTTTTAATTCTAACAATCTTCTTTTACACAATAGCTTTACTGCACTGTTTTTAACTAGATAAATTTCGTCAAGCTTTGCAATCATATTTTTCGCAGTCGTTTCTGATATTATTAATTCTAACTGAGTGTTTGAAATACTGTTTACGATGTAACTTTTTGCTTTAATTTCCTTTTTTATTCCAATCTTCGACTCTTATTTCAGCCGGTCTTTCATCATGTAGAATAACCTCGTTACAGTCTTTCATTTCTAAAAATAAATTTAGCCTGAATTTCCAGTTCCATAAAATATTTGTAACATGAAATCGTCCTTTTTTTCACTTGCCATGCTTCAAACTTAGGTTATCTTCCTTTCACAACTAAATTTCTTTTCTTTACTGTTAACGAACAAACCACGGACCTCTGCTACCATGTTAAAATACTGTTTATATTATTTATTATAATGAATCTTGTTACAAAACAAACACACTTATTTTCCATTGTGAAAAGAAAACTTAAAAACTAAAAGAACATTCCTCGACGTGTGCTTCTCTCACAAACACACACACAAACACACATGCGCGCGCACACACTCCTAAACACTAAAGAAACTAACGAATTTTAAGTCATATTTCTAACAATAACAGTAACAGTTTATAAAAAAATAACGAATTTCCACAGATGCATAGAAATGCATATCAATAATGTACTGAATTAGGCGAATCGAATAATATATAACTCACCCCGATCCGTGAACGGGCCTAGCGTTTGCTAGGAATATAATGTTCCATAACTTTTCAACAAAGTCTAAAATTTTTCCCAAGGGTTTTTGAATACCTATACACTGTATAGATATCCTGTTTCCTTCAACCGAACGACACGTGTCCCTAAAAAATATATTTATAAAGTAAGTCGGTCAAGTAGGAAGAATATTCAGATATTTAAGAATATGAATATATTGGTAAAAATATCCATTCCTCTTACCTTTATGTCCTGTGTATTGGATAATATAGATTTACATACTTTTACCGCTGAATTCGAAATTCTGAACTAAACATAGGTACAGGACTCGTAAAAACCGTTTTTTATTCTTTTTATAGTTTTATCTGTTTTCCAAAAAACAACCAATTAAATTAAGTTGCAAGAATGCAAAAGCGATAAAACTTACAGAGGCTTTAATAGAAAATTATAAAACAAAATGTTTACTTAAGACTTTACCTTTTGTAAAAACCGGCGATATTGACTGTGTGTGTGTAAATCGTCGTACGTTCGTGCCCGGTGCAGTAAAACACGTGCATCGATCTAGGTTACGTACGTTCCTCACGTGCCACTTTCTCAATCTATACTTTTACATAAAAATTACTTAGAAAATCACTCCTACTCCTCATTTGGACAGAATTTTTACTTTCATGATTTTAGCGAAAAGTCGTTTTCCTGCTCGGGGAACACATATGTACAGGGTGTTCGGCCACCCCTGGGAAAAATTTTAATGGGGGATTCTAGATGCCAAAATACGAAAATACAGACGAAAATCAAGAATACCAATTTGTTGATAGAGGCTACGTTGAAAAGTTATTAACAATTAAACTCAAAAATTTCAAATCGTTCTGGAAAAATTGTTATCGGTTGCGGGGGTCAATTGCAATCATTTTTGGTGAATACACATACCTCCGAAATCTTACCCACTTTCGAGATAAAAATTCGAGAATGTGTGAAATTTTTTCGATGGAAAAGAAAAATTTCAAATCGTTTTGGAAAAATTGTTATCGGTTGCGGGGGTTACTTACAACCATTTTGGGTGAATCGTCATACCCCCCTAATCATGCGCATTTTCGAGAAAGAAATTCAGTACGGGCGGAACTTTAAACGTTAATAACTTTTTAATAAAGCCTCCATTAACAAATTGGTATTCTTGATTTTCGTCTTACTTTGGTCTCTAGAATCCCCTGGGAGAAATTGTAATGGGAGATTCTAGAGGTTAAAGTAGGATGAAAATCAAGAATACCAATTTGTTGATGGAGTAATACGATACTAAACAAGTTATTGACGTTTAAAGTTCCGCTCTTACTTTCGAATGTTTTTCTCGAAAATGCGCAGGATTTCGTATGTGGTATGTCTATTCACCGAAAATAATTGTAATTGACCCCCGAAACCGAAAGTAATTTTTTCAGAACGATTTGAAATTTTCTTTTTCTTTCGTCGAAAAATTTAGGCACTGTCTGTCGATTTTTCTTAAAAATTCCTTTCTGATTTTTATTCAGTTTGTAAAATAGTTGTTTAATAATACTCTTTGTGTAGGTACCCATGAGCTCTACTCGCGAAAAAAAACGTTTCATTGGAATATATTCACTATTCACTATATCAGTAGGAGTTGCGGGGGCTGTTTGAAAATTTGACCAGTTATATGGGATTTTTCTCACTTTACGGGGTCAAGGAACAACTTTTCCAACATCTCTACATATTCTCCATTAAAATATGCGTTGTGTTGCTGTTTGAAACATTAAAATCGTTCAATCCGGCTGTCGACCAAAAAAAAAAAATGCTTGTAACTGACCCCTGCAACGAAAACTAATTCTTCCAAGACGATTCGAAATTCTTTTTTACTTGAATTTTTTTTGTCGAAACTGAGTAGGATTTCGGGGGTACGATTCTAACTGACCTCCGCGACCAAAAATAATTTTTTCAGAACGATTTGAAATTTTTTTATTTAATGTTATTAATAACTACTTTTTAACGAAACCTCAGTCGAAAAATTGATATTCTTAATTTTCGTCTTATTTTGGCTTCTAGAATCTCCCATTAAAATTTTTCCCAGGGGTGGCCAAACACCCTGTATATATTAAATCAATATTAATGAAATTACACCTTGACCGAATTCATTTCAATCCCCCCACACTAATACATATATTGTGTGTAGCCCATAAATGGTTGAGAATGGAGTCACCTTTCCTATACTGGTATTATTAGATGGTCGCAGGTCCTGCATAAATTTCAATTTACATAATTTTTGTTTTGAGTAAACTCATTTTACTTTTTTGTATATTACCTAATGCAACTCATATTTTCCAGCCATGCGATGTAGGAATATTTAGACGATTAAAAGTTGCATGGCGAAAGGTAGTACAGGAACATAGACAAAGTACGTAGGTAGACTAAACCCATTACGAAGGTGAATTTCGCACCAATATATATATCATACCATATATAAATTCCATGAAGAAGGAAATGCTTTTAAAGCTTGTGGTGGCCTATGACCGTTTAACTCAAATACAATTTACTAGACAAAACGTATTTCAGAAAGAAGAAAATAAATTAGAATTCATGTCGCCAGATGAAACTGACATCAATGACAGCAATATAGGTAGTTTTACATAGCATTCAAGAGCATATTCCAGATGATCTGAGAGGGGAACAATTTTCTTTTCTATATAGAAAATATTAAAATACAATCGGGACACAACTAAGACACAACACAAGACACAACTCGCAGAGAGAAAGCACTGCTGATGTTCAACGCAGTGCAGTTCATAGTAACAGTAAAACCAATACCAGTGTAGAAGACTAATTTAACAACGTTTCGCTAGAAGAAACTAATATATGATATACTGATCATTAATTAACTTTAATATTTCATGACAATGATGCTTTTACTTTTTTCTAATGGGAATTGTTTTGTTTCCGATGGTACTGAAATCAAACTACATTAATTCTACAACGTTACTTTACTTATTTTCTCGTAAAGACAAAGATTCTTCAGAATCTATTCTGGATAAACATTATCAACATTATCAAAAAATTGAAAAAACAACAAAGAAAAGAAAAGAAAAGAAAAGAAATATAGAAAGGTGTGTGCAATCAAAGTTACATCAAAGACATGGAAATAGACTCAGCTTGAAAAAATAGAAGCAATTGATAACCAGGAAAAAGAAAAACAAAGAATGAAAGAAGAACGATTAGAAAAGAAAAAAACAAGCCGAGAAATTAAAAGAAGAAAAGCTATTGAAAAAAGAAAGAAAAACAGAAAAATGAAAAGGAAAAGGAGAAAGAAAAGCAAGACGAAGAGAAGGAGAAATGTAAAACTCAAACTAAAAATAAAAATAAAGTTAAGAACGTGAAAAGAAAATAATAAATAATATTATTGTGTTGTTTTTACAGGGTGAATGTAGTAACTGAACCAGGTGGTTATGACTATGCAACATTTTTATTAGCATCTTTTTCAAACTCCACTTGGAACAACACTGTACGTATGTATGTATGGGATTATCAGGAACCGTGTTTGTTCGTTAATCGGCACACTCGTATTTATTTCGTTAAACACAGTCACACCTACTACGTACTTTTCTTCAATCTTTCTCTCTTCCGTGCTGTCTTTTCTCGCTTTCTGGGTTATTCACCCATCAGCTGTTCGGCCGTACGCTCGCCGCGTGTTGACGGCTTTTTCGGCGGTAACCGTCTTCGCTCGTGCAAGCTCGTGGACAGCGAACGATTCGCTGTTCGACCAAAAATTCGTGCGCGATTTAATAATTTTCAACTGCACGGTTCCCTACATACAGGGTGTTCGGCCATCCATGGGAAAAATTTTAATGGGGGATTCTAGAGGTCAAAATAAGACGAAAATCAAGAATACCAATTTGTTGATGGAGGCACTGTTAAAAAGTTATTAATGTTTAAAGTTCCGCTCGTACTGAATTTTTTTCTCGAAAATGCGCAAGATTACGGGGGTATGTCTATACATAAAAAATGATTGTCACCGACCCTCGCAACTGAAAATAATTTTTCACAGAACGATTTGAAATCTTTCTTTTTCATCGAAAAATATAGGCACCCGATTAGATTTTCGGTAAGGAATTTTTTTCTCGAAAGTGCGTAGGATTTCGGGGGTATGTGTAATGACCAAAAATGATTGTAATTGACCCCTGTAACCGAAAATAATTTTTTTAGAACGATTTGAAAAATTTGTTTTTCGCCGAAAAATATCAACACATACTCGAATTTTTTTCTCGAAACTGAGTAGGATTCCGAATATATGTCTATTCACTAAAAATGCTTGTAATTGACCTCCGCAGCCGAAAATAATTTTTCTGGAACGATTTGAAATTTTTGAATCAAATTGTTAATAACTTTTTAACGAAGCCTCCATCAACAAATTGGTATTCTTGATTTTCGTCTTAGTTTGGCCTCTAGAATATCCTATTAAAATGTTTCTCAGGGCTGGCCGAACACCCTCTATACTACTATGTTTACTAGATCCTGGGTTTTTCTCGGGTTTGAATCACGTAGTAATGTGGTACCACACAGAAACAGTCCATTAAACCCGGATTCGGACAGTATTTTGGAGGATAACACTGGTTAGGCTTGGGTTTCGTCTGGGTTAT
This sequence comes from Colletes latitarsis, assembly GCF_051014445.1. Classification (NCBI taxonomy): domain Eukaryota; kingdom Metazoa; phylum Arthropoda; class Insecta; order Hymenoptera; family Colletidae; genus Colletes; species Colletes latitarsis. The sequence continues at coordinate 282,650 of NW_027488373.1, read as the reverse complement.
GTCCGCACCTGGCTCATGATTTTGCCATCTTCGCATACTTGTTGGCCAGATCCTGGGGTTTTTTCGTGTTCGAATCACGTAGTAATGTGGTAACAAACTGAAGCAGTCAATAAAACCTGGTTTCGATCAATATTTTAGAGGATAACACCGGTTAGGTCTGGGTTAGGTCTGGGAAATGCGCGCATCTGGCTTATACTTTCACCTTTTTCGCAAACTTGTTGGCCAGATCCTGGGTTTTTTCCGTGTTTGATCACGTAGTAATGTGGTAACACACTGAAGCAGTCAATAAAACCTGGTTTCGATCAATATTTTAGAGGATAACACCGGTTAGGTCTGGGTTAGGTCTGGGATTTGCGCGCATCTGGCTTATACTTTTGCCTTTTTCGCAAACTTGTTGGCCAGATCCTGGGTTTTTTTCGTGTTTGAATCACGTAGTAATGTGGTAACACACTGAAGCAGTCAATTAAACCTCGTTTCGCTCAGTATTTTAGAGGATAACACCGGTTAGGTCTGGGTTAGGTCTGGGTTATGCCCGCATCTGGCTCATGATTTTGCCTTCTTCGCATACTTGTTGGCCAGATCCTGGGTTTTTTCCGTGTTTGAATCACGTAGTAATGTGGTAACACACTGAAGCAGTCAATTAAACCTGGTTCCGATCAATATTTTAGAGGATAACACCGGTTAGGTCTGGGTTAGGTCTGGGATATGCGCGTATCTGGCTTACACTTTCGCCATTTTCGCAAACTTGTTGCCCAGATCCTGGGTTTTTTCCGTGTTTGAATCACGTAGTAATGTTGTACCACACTGAGGCAGCCAATTAAACCTGGTTTCGATCCATATTTCAGAGGATAACACCGGTTAGGTCTGGGATAGGTCCGGGAAATGCACGCATCTGGCTCATGATTTCGCCTTTTTCGCAAACTTGTTGGCCAGATCCTGGGTTTTTTCCGTGTTTGATCACGTAGTAATGTGGTAACACACTGAAGCAGTCAATAAAACCTGGTTTCGATCAATATTTTAGAGGATAACACCGGTTAGGTCTGGGTTAGGTGTGGGATTTGCGCGCATCTGGCTTATACTTTCGCCTTTTTCGCAAACTTGTTGGCCAGATCCTGGGTATTTTCCGTGTTTGAATCACGTAGTAATGTGGTAACACACTGAAGCAGTCAATTAAACCTGGTTTCGATCAATATTTCAGAGGATAACGCCGGTTAGGTCTGGGTTAGGTCTGGGTTATGCCCGCATCTGGCTTATACTTTCGCCTTTTTCGCAAACTTGTTGGCCAGATCCTGGGTATTTTCCGTGTTTGAATCACGTAGTAATGTGGTAACACACTGAAGCAGTCAATTAAACCTGGTTTCGATCAATATTTTAGAGGATAACACCGGTTAGGTCTCGGTTTCGTCTGGGTTGTGCCCGCATCTGGCTCATGATTTTGCCTTCTTCGCATACTAGTTGGCCAGATCCTGGGTTTTTTTCGTGTTTGAATCACGTAGTAATGTGGTAACATACTGAAGCAGTCAATTAAACCTGGTTTCGATCAATATTTTAGAGGATAACACCGGTTAGGTCTGGGTTAGGACTGGGTTATGCCCGCATCTGGCTCATGATTTCGCCTTTTTCGCAAACTTGTTGGCCAGATCCTGGGTTTTTTCCGTGTTAGAATCACGTATTAATGTGGTAACACAATGAAGCAGTCAACTAACCCAGGTTTCGATCAATATTTTGGAGGATAACACCGGTTAGGTCTGGGTTTGGTCTGGGTTATGCCCGCATCTGGCTCATGATTTTGCCTTTTTCGCAAACTTGTTGGCCAGATCCTGGGTTTTTTCCGTGTTTGAATCACGTAGTAATGTTGTAGCACACTGAAGCAGTCAATTAAACCTGGTTTCGATCAATATTTTAGAGGATAACACCGGTTAGGTCTGGGTTAGGTCTGGGATATACGCGCATCTGACTTATACTTTCGCCTTTTTCGCAAACTAGTTGGCCAGATCCTGGGTTTTTTTCGTGTTGGAATCACGTAGTAATGTGGTAACACACTGAAGCAGTCAATTAAACCTGGTTTCGATCAATATTTTAGAGGATAACACCGGTTAGGTCTGGGTTAGGTCTGGGTTATGCCCGCATCTGGCTCATGATTTTGCCTTGTTCGCATACTTGTTAGCCAGATCCTGGGATTTTTTCGTGTTTGAATCACGTAGTAATGTTGTACCACACTGAGGCAGTCATTTAAACCTGGTTTCGATCCATATTTCAGAGGATAACACCGGTTAGGTCTGGGATTGGTCCGGGAAATGCACGCATCTGGCTCATGATTTCGCCTTTTTCGCAAACTTGTTGGCCAGATCCTGGGTTTTTTCCGTGTTTGAATCACGTAGTAATGTGGTAATACACTGAAACAGTCAATTAAACCTGGTTTCGATCAATATTTTAGAGGATAACACCGGTTAGGTCTGGGTTAGGTCTGCGTTATGCCCGCATCTGGCTCATGATTTTGCCTTCTTCGCATACTTGCTGGCCAGATCCTGGGTTTTTTTCGTGTTTGAATCACGTAGTAATGTGGTAACATACTGAAGCAGTCAATTAAACCTGGTTTCGATCAATATTTTAGAGGATAACACCGGTTAGGTCTGTGTTAGGTCTGGGATATGCGCGTATCTGGCTTACACTTTCGCCATTTTCGCAAACTTGTTGCCCAGATCCTGGATTTTTTCCGTGTTTGAATCACGTAGTAATGTTGTACCACACTGAGGCAGTCAATTAAACCTGGTTTCGATCCATATTATAGAGGATAACACCGGTTAGGTCTGGGTTAGGTCTGGGTTATGCCCGCATCTGGCTCATGATTTCGCCTTTTTCGCAAACTTGTTGGCCAGTTCCTGGGTTTTTTCCGTGTTTGAATCACGTAGTAATGTGGTAACACAATGAAGCAGTCAATTAAACCTGGTTTCGATTAATATTTTAGAGGATAACACCGGTTAGGTCTGGGTTAGGTCTGGGATATACGCGCATCTGGCTTATACTTTCGCCTTTTTCGCAAACTTGTTGGCCAGATCCTGCGTTTCTTTCGTGTTGGAATCACGTAGTAATGTGGTAACACACTGAAGCAGTCAATTAAACCTGGTTTCTATCAATATTTTAGAGGATAACACCGGTTAGGTCTGGGTTAGGTCTGGGTTATGCCCGCATATGGCTAATGATTTTGCCTTGTTCGCATACTTGTTAGCCAGATCCTGGGTTTTTTTCGTGTTTGAATGACGTAGTAATGTGGTAACACACTGAAGCAGTCAATTAAACCTGGTTTCGATCAATATTTTAGAGGATAACACCGGTTAGGTCTGGGTTAGGTCTGGGTTATGCCCGCATCTGGCTCATGATTTTGCCTTCTTCGCATACTTGTTGGCCAGATCCTGGGTTTTTTTCGTGTTTGAATCACGTAGTAATGTGGTAACACACTGAAGCAGTCAATTAAACCTGGTTCCGATCAATATTTTAGAGGATAACACCGGTTAGGTCTGGGTTAGGTCTGGGTTATGCCCGCATCTGGCTCATGATTTTGCCTTCTTCGCATACTTGTTGGCCAGATCCTGGGTTTTTTTCGTGTTTGAATCACGTAGTAATGTGGTAACACACTGAAGCAGTCAATTAAACCTGGTTTCGATCAATATTTTAGAGGATAACACCGGTTAGGTCTGGGTTAGGTCTGGGATATGCGCGCATCTGGCTTACACTTTCGCCATTTTCGCAAACTTGTTGCCCAGATCCTGGGTTTTTTCCGTGTTTGAATCACGTAGTAATGTTGTACCACACTGGGGCAGTCAATTAAACCTGGTTTCGATCCATATTTCAGAGGATAACACCGGTTAGGTCTGGGATAGGTCCGGGAAATGCACGCATCTGGCTCATGATTTCGCCTTTTTCGCAAACTTGTTGGCCAGATCCTGGGGTTTTTCCGTGTTTGAATCACGTAGTAATGTGGTAATACACTGAAGCAGTCAATTAAACCTGGTTTCGATCAATATTTTAGAGGATAACACCGGTTAGGTCTGGGTTAGGTCTGGGTTATGCCCGCATCTGGCTCATGATTTCGCCTTTTTCGCAAACTTGTTGGCCAGATCCTGGGTTTTTTCCGTGTTAGAATCACGTATTAATGTGGTAACACAATGAAGTAGTCAACTAACCCAGGTTTCGATCAATATTTTGGAGGATAACACCGGTTAGGTCTGGGTTAGGTCTGGGTTATGCCCGCATCTGGCTCATGATTTCGCCTTTTTCGCAAACTTGTTGGCCAGATCCTGGGTTTTTTCCGTGTTTGAATCACGTAGTAATGTGGTAATACACTGAAACAGTCAATTAAACCTGGTTTCGATCAATATTTTAGAGGATAACACCGGTTAGGTCTGGGTTAGGTCTGCGTTATGCCCGCATCTGGCTCATGATTTTGCCTTCTTCGCATACTTGCTGGCCAGATCCTGGGTTTTTTTCGTGTTTGAATCACGTAGTAATGTGGTAACATACTGAAGCAGTCAATTAAACCTGGTTTCGATCAATATTTTAGAGGATAACACCGGTTAGGTCTGTGTTAGGTCTGGGATATGCGCGTATCTGGCTTACACTTTCGCCATTTTCGCAAACTTGTTGCCCAGATCCTGGATTTTTTCCGTGTTTGAATCACGTAGTAATGTTGTACCACACTGAGGCAGTCAATTAAACCTGGTTTCGATCCATATTTTAGAGGATAACACCGGTTAGGTCTGGGTTAGGTCTGGGTTATGCCCGCATCTGGCTCATGATTTCGCCTTTTTCGCAAACTTGTTGGCCAGTTCCTGGGTTTTTTCCGTGTTTGAATCACGTAGTAATGTGGTAACACAATGAAGCAGTCAATTAAACCTGGTTTCGATTAATATTTTAGAGGATAACACCGGTTAGGTCTGGGTTAGGTCTGGGATATACGCGCATCTGGCTTATACTTTCGCCTTTTTCGCAAACTTGTTGGCCAGATCCTGGGTTTTTTTCGTGTTGGAATCACGTAGTAATGTGGTAACACACTGAAGCAGTCAATTAAACCTGGTTTCTATCAATATTTTAGAGGATAACACCGGTTAGGTCTGGGTTAGGTCTGGGTTATGCCCGCATATGGCTAATGATTTTGCCTTGTTCGCATACTTGATAGCCAGATCCTGGGTTTTTTTCGTGTTTGAATGACGTAGTAATGTGGTAACACACTGAAGCAGTCAATTAAACCTGGTTTCGATCCATATTTTAGAGGATAACACCGGTTAGGTCTGGGTTAGGTCTGGGTTATGCCCGCATCTGGCTCATGATTTTGCCTTCTTCGCATACTTGTTGGCCAGATCCTGGGTTTTTTTCGTGTTTGAATCACGTAGTAATGTGGTAACACACTGAAGCAGTCAATTAAACCTGGTTCCGATCAATATTTTAGAGGATAACACCGGTTAGGTCTGGGTTAGGTCTGGGTTATGCCCGCATATGGCTAATGATTTTGCGTTCTTCGCATACTTGTTGGCCAGATCCTGGGTTTTTTTCGTGTTTGAATCACGTAGTAATGTGGTAACACACTGAAGCAGTCAATTGAACCTGGTTTCGATCAATATTTTAGAGGATAACACCGGTTAGGTCTGGGTTAGGTCTGGGATATGCGCGCATATGGCTAATGATTTAGCCTTGTTCGCATACTTGTTAGCCAGATCCTGGGTTTTTTTCGTGTTTGAATGACGTAGTAATGTGGTAACACACTGAAGCAGTCAATAAAACCTGGTTTCGATCAATATTTTAGAGGATAACACCGGTTAGGTCTGGGTTAGGTGTGGGATTTGCGCGCATCTGGCTTATACTTTCGCCTTTTTCGCAAACTTGTTGGCCAGATCCTGGGTATTTTCCGTGTTTGAATCACGTAGTAATGTGGTAACACACTGAAGCAGTCAATTAAACCTGGTTTCGATCAATATTTCAGAGGATAACGCCGGTTAGGTCTGGGTTAGGTCTGGGTTATGCCCGCATATGGCTAATGATTTTGCGTTCTTCGCATACTTGTTGGCCAGATCCTGGGTTTTTTTCGTGTTTGAATCACGTAGTAATGTGGTAACACACTGAAGCAGTCAATTAAACCTGGTTCCGATCAATATTTTAGAGGATAACACCGGTTAGGTCTGGGTTAGGTCTGGGTTATGCCCGCATCTGGCTCATGATTTTGCCTTCTTCGCATACTTGTTGGCCAGATCCTGGGTTTTTTCCGTGTTTGATCACGTAGTAATGTGGTAACACACTGAAGCAGTCAATAAAACCTGGTTTCGATCAATATTTTAGAGGATATCACCGGTTAGGTCTGGGTTAGGTGTGGGATTTGCGCGCATCTGGCTTATACTTTCGCCTTTTTCGCAAACTTGTTGGCCAGATCCTGGGTATTTTCCGTGTTTGAATCACGTAGTAATGTGGTAACACACTGAAGCAGTCAATTAAACCTGGTTTCGATCAATATTTCAGAGGATAACGCCGGTTAGGTCTGGGTTAGGTCTGGGTTATGCCCGCACCTGGCTCATGATTTTGCCTTCTTCGCATACTTGTTGGCCAGATCCTGGGTTTTTTTCGTGTTTGAATCACGTAGTAATGTGGTAACACACTGAAGCAGTCAATTAGACCTCGTTTCGCTCAGTATTTTAGAGGATAACACCGGTTAGGTCTGGGTTAGGTCTGGGTTATGCCCGCATCTGGCTCATGATTTTGCCTTCTTCGCATACTTGTTGGCCAGATCCTGGGTTTTTTTCGTGTTTGAATCACGTAGTAATGTGGTAACACACTGAAGCAGTCAATTAAACCTGGTTTCGACGAATATTTTAGAGGATAACACCGGTTAGGTCTGGGATATGCGCGCTTCTGGCTTATACTTTCGCCTTTTTCGCAAACTTGTTGGCCAGATCCTGGGTTTTTTCCGTGTTTGAATCACGTAGTAATGTGGTAACACACTGAAGCAGTCAATTAAACCTGGTTTCGATCAATATTTCAGAGGATAACACCGGTTAGGTCTGGGTTAGGTCTGGGTTATGCCCGCATCTGGCTCATGATTTTGCCTTCTTCGCATACGTGTTGGCCACGTGTTGACGATAAAACTGTAAGATATAGGATGAATTAAGTTCCATGTCCCTAAAATTTTCCAAATCATAGATTTAAAAATGATTTAGATATTTAGATGATTTTAGTGTGGGTATTTATACAAGTATGTAAATCTCTATTTATGCATAACATGTTACCCCTAAATGGGCAAGTTAATGAATTATATACATGTTAATTGTATAATAATAACCCTTTGTTCCTCATAAAAATTCATAACTGAATTGCTATCATTCTAAAAAAATCCATCCCAAAATATATTGTCAAAACTAGTAATAAATTATTTGAACAAGGTGATAACAGATTTGAAATATTTAATAAAATTTAAATACCAGTAGTATTAATAAAAGATAATATTAATACTATTTTGACACTGTTATTTGATTTTAATATTAATTATAGATACTTTGATTATTGATTTATTAAAACATAAAGTTAATGAAGTCCCAGTAGATTATAAATATTTTAAAGAGCATGAATTAGCATAGAATTTCATAAAAAATTTGATGAGTGATAGAAGTAACTTGAATAATCTGAATTTTGTAGCTTTTACTATATCTTTGGATATGGAATCACAGATTCATTTTATTAATAAAAATAGAGATAGTACTGATGATTTACTCAGACTCGTTAAAGTAAGTGGGCCAAGTGGGAAGAATATTAAGATAGGTAGATAGATATTGGTAAAAGTATTCCTCTTGTCCTTATATAGGAAATCTTTAATATTACAAATAAACTCTTTCTGTAAAATCTTGAACTTATCATTACAATTTATAGAATTAAAGTCAACGCATCTAATAATGAAAGTAGAAACTGACTTTAAAATCTTGTCTATTGGATAACATAGAGTTAGATTCTTTTATCGATGAATTATGAACAAACTGAACTGAAGTATTTTATAGACTTGTCAAGAACGTTTTTTGGTATATTCCTAGCAAACGACGCGTTCAACGATCGGGATGAGTTATACGTAATTCGATTCGTCTAATTCAGTATATTATTTCATTAGTATATGCATTTCATTATCTGCGGAAATTCGGTATTTTTACAAAGTAACTAAGTATTTTAAATATATTCTGACAGGTTCACAGGTGGAAACAAGTGACTGTCGTTACCTGTGTTCAAAATGCCAGCTAGTCAAATGCTAATTTGTTAACAATAACATTTATTGAATGAAATTTCTGCTATTTCTGCAAATATCTCATTGAATAAATCACCATCTTTCTATTATATATACATTTACTAAATACATAATGGCTCAGGTATCCAATGAAGTTACTCTTATTGAAAATATAAAATATTGATAGTATTATATGTTAGAAAAAAGTGGTTTCTTCAATTTAATTCATGTAAGCATCAGTAATGAGATCTTGAAAATTGACGCTGTGATTAATTTTCAAATGGCCTCTGTGCCATTATTTCTACAACAAAATGTTGATTCATCAGTCTCTATCTACTCTACCCTTCCACAATTGCTGCGCAGTATTTTTATTTAATGTTAGTTATATAATATCACGACATTGCTCATAATTATATGTTAGCATATATGGTAATTTTAAAACAATATCTGTAACTGAGTTTGTTTTTAGAAAACCACGTTCTTTGCTTTTCAAATATCTTTATATAATGCAATGGCTTTTAAAAAATAAGGGTATAAACATCTCACCGTAAACCGTAAATAGTTTACATTTTAAAGATCCAGAAACAGGCGCTCATACGAATAAAACAGAAACTACGTGGAAGCATAGTAAACACTTTTTGCCTGAATATTGTCGGTTAGTATTTGCAGTTCCACACGTTTTTTAATATGTTTTTCTAACATATAATACAAAATAATAAATATTATATTTTCTATTTTCAGCAAAAAAGATAATTTCATTGGGTACTTAAGCCATTACGTGTTTTATAAACCTTCCAAGCAAGGAAAGGATGATTTATTTAATCAGTTCTTAAAAGAAATTTCAGAAATTTCATTTGATGATGATCGATTCTGTAAAAAATCAAAATATACCAGACTTAGATGATAATGAAATTTAATAATAAAAACAAGTTAAACCAACGTACTGCGTACAATAGTAATTTACTATATATTGTAAACACTGTCAGCGACGGGGAGACATTTTTTACTGTTGCTGCATGTACTGTCTACATACCTGGTTTTAATACTGTCCACCTGACCGACTCGTGGAAGTTCTATGCCTAAAAAAATGATTTTTATGCATCATACAAATTCTTCTACAAATTCCCATTTGACAATGTAGAATAGATCCAATTAGATAAATTATTTATAATTTTTAAAATGAACATAGCAACGATGGTCACTAGTTTCTATCTGTGAACCTGTCAAAAAATCTACTTGACCTTACTTTTTTACTGTAACTTTTTATAATAACTGTTAAAATACTGTTTATATTATTTATTATAATGAATCTTGTTACAAAACAAACACACTTATTTTCCATTGTGAAAAGAAAACTTAAAAACTAAAAGAACATTCCTCTACATGTGCTTCTTTCACACACACACACACACACACACCACACTACCCCTCTTATCTGAAACGGTAAACTCCTAAACACTAAAGAAACTAACGAATTTTAAGTCATATTTCTAACACGCCTTCTTGACTTAAAATTTATCAAAACAACAACAAAAATTTTGCCTTTCCTAACGATTTAGTCAGTACATCTGCAATTTGATCGTCCGTAGTCACACTTATTAGTCCCTTTTTTCATAATCATAAACAAAATGATAACTTATATCTATATGCTTGGAATTTTTTGAAAATTTTCCATTTTTTGATAAGGCTATCGCTCCAATATTGTCTTCATATATTTTTACTGGATTGTCATTCTTCACGTCAAAAACAGATAAAATGCCCTTAATTGGAATGATTTCTTCTACACAATCAGCAAGAGCGTAGTATTCAGCATGCGTTGAGGCTCTGGAGACAATTTTTTGTTTTTGCGATTTCCATAGTACTACATTTCCAAAAACTCGTATGATTATCCCTGTAGTCGATTTTCTGTCCGTAGTGTCTGCAGCCCAATCAGCGTCAACAAATGCATCCATTATTTCCTGAGTAGTTGAGTTATAAACAAGATTTATGGAACGAGTGTGATACAAGTATTTTAGAACACGTGTGCTGTCATAGCTATTTTGGAATCGACTTAGGTAATTGACCGCAAATGAAATGTCTGGGCGAGTACCATTTGCAATATACAATAATGCTCCAATTAAATTCCTATATTTCAGTTCTTCATCCACTATATCAGCAGGTTCAATTTTTCGATTCATTTCCATAGGTGTATCGAACCTTTTACTATTTATTATTCCGTACTTATGACTAAGATTTTCAATATATTTTTCTTGATTCAAGTATATTTCCTCTTTACTTTGGTTACGTTGTACTTCAATTCCCAAGTATTGCTTTATTTGTCCCAAGTCTTTCATGCGAAATCGTTTATTAAGCATGATCTTAACTTCATCTATAGCCATTTCATTTATACCACTGATTAATATATCATCCACATATAAAATAATATATATTTTTGTGTCGTTTATCTCTCCAGTATACAGACAGTAATCATAATCAGATCTTTTAAAATGCAAGCTTATCATGTAATTATGAAAACAATCATACCAGTCACGTGGACTTTCTCTCAATCCATAAAGCGCCTTCTTAAGTAAACAAACCTTATCTGACTGTATATTACTACCATCAGGAGGGTAGATGTAAACTTCAGACTTGATATTTCCGTTTAAAAAAGCTGTTTGAACATCCATTTGTTCTATTTTTAAATTTTTAACACATGCAATTGACAGCAACACCTTTAGCGTGCTCATTCTTGCAACCGGTGAATAAACTTCTTCATCGCTTTGGTACAACTGTTGGAAATGCGACTTTGGCGACAATGCGCGCTTTGCATACTCCATCTGTCTTAATTCTATATATCCACTTTACTTCAATTATTTTCTTATTTATTGGAACGTTGACCAAATCCCATGTGTCGTTTTCTTTTAAACCATCAAGTTCTTGTTTCATAGCCGCTTTCCATTTTCTTGACTCTTCGCAGTTCAATGGTTCTTGGTAGTTTTCAGGTATCAAAGCATTGCAATAGTTTGTATATACGACATGATCATCAAATTTCACACATTATGTTACGCTTGGGGCGTGTATCTTATTTAACTTCCTCAGTTTTGCTGCATTGATAATCGTCAGTTTTATTTTCTTTTATTTTCAAAACTCTTTCTTCTTCTTCTTCTTCTTCTTTTGGCGTTTCCCCTTCGTATTTTTCTTCGTTATCAGTATTTCTATAAATGGTATATCTTGCACGTGACGACTTACAACTATTTTGTCATTAACCAATATCTGTATACCCTATTAATATTAATTCCTTTTTCGGCCTTTGGATTTAGCTTTGAATATCTGCATGCCTCGGGAATTCGTACAAAAGCAGTGCTTCCATATAAGTGTAAGTTTGAAACATCAGCCCTTTTATTAAAAAATATTTCATATGGTGTTTTTCTTATTCTTGTGTTTGCTAATAGGCGATTTCCAATGTAGGCAGCCGTGTAAATACATTCTGGCCAATAAAACTTGTCGACATTTGCCTCTGACAGCAAGCAGCGTGCACGATCCATTATCGTTCTGTTGTGCCTTTCGGCGACTCCGTTCAATTCGTGTGTGTATGCTGGTCCTGGTTTCAAATAAATACCTTCTCGTTTCGCTAATTCATCAAAGTTTTTGTTAAGATATGATTCTCTTCCATTGTCACATCGAATTTCTTTAATACTTTTTCCAGTTTGATTTTTTACTAATTTCCTAATATACCTAATGAAGCAATAAAAAACATCACTTTTTTGTTTTATGCAATACACAACAGCAATTTTACTGAAATCATCTATAAAAGACACAAAGTATTTCTCACCATTATGACCTGTCTGAGTTATTGGACCATGGACATCTGTATGGACTATTTGTAACAAATCATTTGCTCTTGTACGTTTGTTTTTAAATTTCAAATTTGTCATTTTATTCTCCGGACAAACTTCGCATTTTATAAATTCGTTTTCGAGTTTCACCGGTGTTCCATTTAGCAGCTGAGCTTCACACAAATATTTTAAATCTCTAAAATTTGTGTGACAAGGTATATATCTATGCCATTTTTCTATATTTGAAATTCCCATTGAACTAGTGTACGTACTTGTTTTCTTATTCTCAAGTCTGGCAACTTCTCCATTTAATTCAAAGAGTTTATTTCTTTTAACAGCAATAGCAATGAGTTTTTCTTTCGAATTACAAATTTTATTGTAATTCATTGTCTTTCTCAAACATTATTTTTAATTGTTTTGATTTACAAATACAAGAGACACTTAGTAAGTTTTGTTTCATTTCTGGTACATAGTATATACATTTTTAATCTTTATTTCCTCCGACTTATCATTAATGTTAATCATTACATTACCAATTTTTCCAGATATTAGTTTAAAACCATCACCAACTTTAATATCAACCGGGTTTTGTAGATTTTTGGATTCATAAAAGTACTCATCTGTGTTTATTATGTGATCTGAGCAACCACTATCTAGTAGCCATTTAATATTTCTACTTCTTCTATTTTGCTACTTTTCATTACTTCAACCTTGAATGAATTGTAATTTCTACTGTCATCTAGACTCGAATTTCCAGCCACTTTTCTATCGTGTCTATTTTGTATATGTTTGAAAAGGTTGCATTTTGTAATAATTATTAAAGTTTTCTGGGCAGTAACGTTGGATGTGCCCTGACTTATTACACTGACTTAACATACCGCTTCAGTAGTCGTTGCACTGCTATGCTGATTATCCTTTGAATTGAGATACTTGTTCTGATTGCGTTGTACGTGTCGAAACCTATGACCTCTAGGATTTTTAGTTAAATTTGAACTAAAAGTGCAAGTGTAATTTCTGCTGTACTCAAAGTAGTAACTTTTACCGTTTCTCTTTTGATACTCTAACAGTAATTTAGATTTTACATACTCAACTGTTTTCTCCTTCGTTGGCAGTGCATCAATAATATCAACAATACGTGAGAAGTTAACGTTAATAACAGATAATTCAATTTATCCTCTTCATTCACAGTCTCACCAGTATTTTTGAGCCTATTTATATGCGTTTCAAATTCGTTAAAGAAGTCACTTGGATTTTCACCTTCTTTCATTTTTAATTCTAACAATCTTCTTTTACACAATAGCTTTACTGCACTGTTTTTAACTAGATAAATTTCGTCAAGCTTTGCAATCATATTTTTCGCAGTCGTTTCTGATATTATTAATTCTAACTGAGTGTTTGAAATACTGTTTACGATGTAACTTTTTGCTTTAATTTCCTTTTTTATTCCAATCTTCGACTCTTATTTCAGCCGGTCTTTCATCATGTAGAATAACCTCGTTACAGTCTTTCATTTCTAAAAATAAATTTAGCCTGAATTTCCAGTTCCATAAAATATTTGTAACATGAAATCGTCCTTTTTTTCACTTGCCATGCTTCAAACTTAGGTTATCTTCCTTTCACAACTAAATTTCTTTTCTTTACTGTTAACGAACAAACCACGGACCTCTGCTACCATGTTAAAATACTGTTTATATTATTTATTATAATGAATCTTGTTACAAAACAAACACACTTATTTTCCATTGTGAAAAGAAAACTTAAAAACTAAAAGAACATTCCTCGACGTGTGCTTCTCTCACAAACACACACACAAACACACATGCGCGCGCACACACTCCTAAACACTAAAGAAACTAACGAATTTTAAGTCATATTTCTAACAATAACAGTAACAGTTTATAAAAAAATAACGAATTTCCACAGATGCATAGAAATGCATATCAATAATGTACTGAATTAGGCGAATCGAATAATGTATAACTCACCCCGATCCGTGAACGGGCCTAGCGTTTGCTAGGAATATAATGTTCCATAACTTTTCAACAAAGTCTAAAATTTTTCCCAAGGGTTTTTGAATACCTATACACTGTATAGATATCCTGTTTCCTTCAACCGAACGACACGTGTCCCTAAAAAATATATTTATAAAGTAAGTCGGTCAAGTAGGAAGAATATTCAGATATTTAAGAATATGAATATATTGGTAAAAATATCCATTCCTCTTACCTTTATGTCCTGTGTATTGGATAATATAGATTTACATACTTTTACCGCTGAATTCGAAATTCTGAACTAAACATAGGTACAGGACTCGTAAAAACCGTTTTTTATTCTTTTTATAGTTTTATCTGTTTTCCAAAAAACAACCAATTAAATTAAGTTGCAAGAATGCAAAAGCGATAAAACTTACAGAGGCTTTAATAGAAAATTATAAAACAAAATGTTTACTTAAGACTTTACCTTTTGTAAAAACCGGCGATATTGACTGTGTGTGTGTAAATCGTCGTACGTTCGTGCCCGGTGCAGTAAAACACGTGCATCGATCTAGGTTACGTACGTTCCTCACGTGCCACTTTCTCAATCTATACTTTTACATAAAAATTACTTAGAAAATCACTCCTACTCCTCATTTGGACAGAATTTTTACTTTCATGATTTTAGCGAAAAGTCGTTTTCCTGCTCGGGGAACACATATGTACAGGGTGTTCGGCCACCCCTGGGAAAAATTTTAATGGGGGATTCTAGATGCCAAAATACGAAAATACAGACGAAAATCAAGAATACCAATTTGTTGATAGAGGCTACGTTGAAAAGTTATTAACAATTAAACTCAAAAATTTCAAATCGTTCTGGAAAAATTGTTATCGGTTGCGGGGGTCAATTGCAATCATTTTTGGTGAATACACATACCTCCGAAATCTTACCCACTTTCGAGATAAAAATTCGAGAATGTGTGAAATTTTTTCGATGGAAAAGAAAAATTTCAAATCGTTTTGGAAAAATTGTTATCGGTTGCGGGGGTTACTTACAACCATTTTGGGTGAATCGTCATACCCCCCTAATCATGCGCATTTTCGAGAAAGAAATTCAGTACGGGCGGAACTTTAAACGTTAATAACTTTTTAATAAAGCCTCCATTAACAAATTGGTATTCTTGATTTTCGTCTTACTTTGGTCTCTAGAATCCCCTGGGAGAAATTGTAATGGGAGATTCTAGAGGTTAAAGTAGGATGAAAATCAAGAATACCAATTTGTTGATGGAGTAATACGATACTAAACAAGTTATTGACGTTTAAAGTTCCGCTCTTACTTTCGAATGTTTTTCTCGAAAATGCGCAGGATTTCGTATGTGGTATGTCTATTCACCGAAAATAATTGTAATTGACCCCCGAAACCGAAAGTAATTTTTTCAGAACGATTTGAAATTTTCTTTTTCTTTCGTCGAAAAATTTAGGCACTGTCTGTCGATTTTTCTTAAAAATTCCTTTCTGATTTTTATTCAGTTTGTAAAATAGTTGTTTAATAATACTCTTTGTGTAGGTACCCATGAGCTCTACTCGCGAAAAAAAACGTTTCATTGGAATATATTCACTATTCACTATATCAGTAGGAGTTGCGGGGGCTGTTTGAAAATTTGACCAGTTATATGGGATTTTTCTCACTTTACGGGGTCAAGGAACAACTTTTCCAACATCTCTACATATTCTCCATTAAAATATGCGTTGTGTTGCTGTTTGAAACATTAAAATCGTTCAATCCGGCTGTCGACCAAAAAAAAAAAATGCTTGTAACTGACCCCTGCAACGAAAACTAATTCTTCCAAGACGATTCGAAATTCTTTTTTACTTGAATTTTTTTTGTCGAAACTGAGTAGGATTTCGGGGGTACGATTCTAACTGACCTCCGCGACCAAAAATAATTTTTTCAGAACGATTTGAAATTTTTTTATTTAATGTTATTAATAACTACTTTTTAACGAAACCTCAGTCGAAAAATTGATATTCTTAATTTTCGTCTTATTTTGGCTTCTAGAATCTCCCATTAAAATTTTTCCCAGGGGTGGCCAAACACCCTGTATATATTAAATCAATATTAATGAAATTACACCTTGACCGAATTCATTTCAATCCCCCCACACTAATACATATATTGTGTGTAGCCCATAAATGGTTGAGAATGGAGTCACCTTTCCTATACTGGTATTATTAGATGGTCGCAGGTCCTGCATAAATTTCAATTTACATAATTTTTGTTTTGAGTAAACTCATTTTACTTTTTTGTATATTACCTAATGCAACTCATATTTTCCAGCCATGCGATGTAGGAATATTTAGACGATTAAAAGTTGCATGGCGAAAGGTAGTACAGGAACATAGACAAAGTACGTAGGTAGACTAAACCCATTACGAAGGTGAATTTCGCACCAATATATATATCATACCATATATAAATTCCATGAAGAAGGAAATGCTTTTAAAGCTTGTGGTGGCCTATGACCGTTTAACTCAAATACAATTTACTAGACAAAACGTATTTCAGAAAGAAGAAAATAAATTAGAATTCATGTCGCCAGATGAAACTGACATCAATGACAGCAATATAGGTAGTTTTACATAGCATTCAAGAGCATATTCCAGATGATCTGAGAGGGGAACAATTTTCTTTTCTATATAGAAAATATTAAAATACAATCGGGACACAACTAAGACACAACACAAGACACAACTCGCAGAGAGAAAGCACTGCTGATGTTCAACGCAGTGCAGTTCATAGTAACAGTAAAACCAATACCAGTGTAGAAGACTAATTTAACAACGTTTCGCTAGAAGAAACTAATATATGATATACTGATCATTAATTAACTTTAATATTTCATGACAATGATGCTTTTACTTTTTTCTAATGGGAATTGTTTTGTTTCCGATGGTACTGAAATCAAACTACATTAATTCTACAACGTTACTTTACTTATTTTCTCGTAAAGACAAAGATTCTTCAGAATCTATTCTGGATAAACATTATCAACATTATCAAAAAATTGAAAAAACAACAAAGAAAAGAAAAGAAAAGAAAAGAAATATAGAAAGGTGTGTGCAATCAAAGTTACATCAAAGACATGGAAATAGACTCAGCTTGAAAAAATAGAAGCAATTGATAACCAGGAAAAAGAAAAACAAAGAATGAAAGAAGAACGATTAGAAAAGAAAAAAACAAGCCGAGAAATTAAAAGAAGAAAAGCTATTGAAAAAAGAAAGAAAAACAGAAAAATGAAAAGGAAAAGGAGAAAGAAAAGCAAGACGAAGAGAAGGAGAAATGTAAAACTCAAACTAAAAATAAAAATAAAGTTAAGAACGTGAAAAGAAAATAATAAATAATATTATTGTGTTGTTTTTACAGGGTGAATGTAGTAACTGAACCAGGTGGTTATGACTATGCAACATTTTTATTAGCATCTTTTTCAAACTCCACTTGGAACAACACTGTACGTATGTATGTATGGGATTATCAGGAACCGTGTTTGTTCGTTAATCGGCACACTCGTATTTATTTCGTTAAACACAGTCACACCTACTACGTACTTTTCTTCAATCTTTCTCTCTTCCGTGCTGTCTTTTCTCGCTTTCTGGGTTATTCACCCATCAGCTGTTCGGCCGTACGCTCGCCGCGTGTTGACGGCTTTTTCGGCGGTAACCGTCTTCGCTTGTGCAAGCTCGTGGACAGCGAACGATTCGCTGTTCGACCAAAAATTCGTGCGCGATTTAATAATTTTCAACTGCACGGTTCCCTACATACAGGGTGTTCGGCCATCCATGGGAAAAATTTTAATGGGGGATTCTAGAGGTCAAAATAAGACGAAAATCAAGAATACCAATTTGTTGATGGAGGCACTGTTAAAAAGTTATTAATGTTTAAAGTTCCGCTCGTACTGAATTTTTTTCTCGAAAATGCGCAAGATTACGGGGGTATGTCTATACATAAAAAATGATTGTCACCGACCCTCGCAACTGAAAATAATTTTTCACAGAACGATTTGAAATCTTTCTTTTTCATCGAAAAATATAGGCACCCGATTAGATTTTCGGTAAGGAATTTTTTTCTCGAAAGTGCGTAGGATTTCGGGGGTATGTGTAATGACCAAAAATGATTGTAATTGACCCCTGTAACCGAAAATAATTTTTTTAGAACGATTTGAAAAATTTGTTTTTCGCCGAAAAATATCAACACATACTCGAATTTTTTTCTCGAAACTGAGTAGGATTCCGAATATATGTCTATTCACTAAAAATGCTTGTAATTGACCTCCGCAGCCGAAAATAATTTTTCTGGAACGATTTGAAATTTTTGAATCAAATTGTTAATAACTTTTTAACGAAGCCTCCATCAACAAATTGGTATTCTTGATTTTCGTCTTAGTTTGGCCTCTAGAATATCCTATTAAAATGTTTCTCAGGGCTGGCCGAACACCCTCTATACTACTATGTTTACTAGATCCTGGGTTTTTCTCGGGTTTGAATCACGTAGTAATGTGGTACCACACAGAAACAGTCCATTAAACCCGGATTCGGACAGTATTTTGGAGGATAACACTGGTTAGGCTTGGGTTTCGTCTGGGTTATGTCCGCACCTGGCTCATGATTTTGCCATCTTCGCATACTTGTTGGCCAGATCCTGGGGTTTTTTCGTGTTCGAATCACGTAGTAATGTGGTAACAAACTGAAGCAGTCAATAAAACCTGGTTTCGATCAATATTTTAGAGGATAACACCGGTTAGGTCTGGGTTAGGTCTGGGAAATGCGCGCATCTGGCTTATACTTTCACCTTTTTCGCAAACTTGTTGGCCAGATCCTGGGTTTTTTCCGTGTTTGATCACGTAGTAATGTGGTAACACACTGAAGCAGTCAATAAAACCTGGTTTCGATCAATATTTTAGAGGATAACACCGGTTAGGTCTGGGTTAGGTCTGGGATTTGCGCGCATCTGGCTTATACTTTTGCCTTTTTCGCAAACTTGTTGGCCAGATCCTGGGTTTTTTTCGTGTTTGAATCACGTAGTAATGTGGTAACACACTGAAGCAGTCAATTAAACCTCGTTTCGCTCAGTATTTTAGAGGATAACACCGGTTAGGTCTGGGTTAGGTCTGGGTTATGCCCGCATCTGGCTCATGATTTTGCCTTCTTCGCATACTTGTTGGCCAGATCCTGGGTTTTTTCCGTGTTTGAATCACGTAGTAATGTGGTAACACACTGAAGCAGTCAATTAAACCTGGTTCCGATCAATATTTTAGAGGATAACACCGGTTAGGTCTGGGTTAGGTCTGGGATATGCGCGTATCTGGCTTACACTTTCGCCATTTTCGCAAACTTGTTGCCCAGATCCTGGGTTTTTTCCGTGTTTGAATCACGTAGTAATGTTGTACCACACTGAGGCAGCCAATTAAACCTGGTTTCGATCCATATTTCAGAGGATAACACCGGTTAGGTCTGGGATAGGTCCGGTAAATGCACGCATCTGGCTCATGATTTCGCCTTTTTCGCAAACTTGTTGGCCAGATCCTGGGTTTTTTCCGTGTTTGATCACGTAGTAATGTGGTAACACACTGAAGCAGTCAATAAAACCTGGTTTCGATCAATATTTTAGAGGATAACACCGGTTAGGTCTGGGTTAGGTGTGGGATTTGCGCGCATCTGGCTTATACTTTTGCCTTTTTCGCAAACTTGTTGGCCAGATCCTGGGTATTTTCCGTGTTTGAATCACGTAGTAATGTGGTAACACACTGAAGCAGTCAATTAAACCTGGTTTCGATCAATATTTCAGAGGATAACGCCGGTTAGGTCTGGGTTAGGTCTGGGTTATGCCCGCATCTGGCTTATACTTTCGCCTTTTTCGCAAACTTGTTGGCCAGATCCTGGGTATTTTCCGTGTTTGAATCACGTAGTAATGTGGTAACACACTGAAGCAGTCAATTAAACCTGGTTTCGATCAATATTTTAGAGGATAACACCGGTTAGGTCTCGGTTTCGTCTGGGTTGTGCCCGCATCTGGCTCATGATTTTGCCTTCTTCGCATACTAGTTGGCCAGATCCTGGGTTTTTTTCGTGTTTGAATCACGTAGTAATGTGGTAACATACTGAAGCAGTCAATTAAACCTGGTTTCGATCAATATTTTAGAGGATAACACCGGTTAGGTCTGGGTTAGGACTGGGTTATGCCCGCATCTGGCTCATGATTTCGCCTTTTTCGCAAACTTGTTGGCCAGATCCTGGGTTTTTTCCGTGTTAGAATCACGTATTAATGTGGTAACACAATGAAGCAGTCAACTAACCCAGGTTTCGATCAATATTTTGGAGGATAACACCGGTTAGGTCTGGGTTTGGTCTGGGTTATGCCCGCATCTGGCTCATGATTTTGCCTTTTTCGCAAACTTGTTGGCCAGATCCTGGGTTTTTTCCGTGTTTGAATCACGTAGTAATGTTGTAGCACACTGAAGCAGTCAATTAAACCTGGTTTCGATCAATATTTTAGAGGATAACACCGGTTAGGTCTGGGTTAGGTCTGGGATATACGCGCATCTGACTTATACTTTCGCCTTTTTCGCAAACTAGTTGGCCAGATCCTGGGTTTTTTTCGTGTTGGAATCACGTAGTAATGTGGTAACACACTGAAGCAGTCAATTAAACCTGGTTTCGATCAATATTTTAGAGGATAACACCGGTTAGGTCTGGGTTAGGTCTGGGTTATGCCCGCATCTGGCTCATGATTTTGCCTTGTTCGCATACTTGTTAGCCAGATCCTGGGTTTTTTTCGTGTTTGAATCACGTAGTAATGTTGTACCACACTGAGGCAGTCATTTAAACCTGGTTTCGATCCATATTTCAGAGGATAACACCGGTTAGGTCTGGGATTGGTCCGGGAAATGCACGCATCTGGCTCATGATTTCGCCTTTTTCGCAAACTTGTTGGCCAGATCCTGGGTTTTTTCCGTGTTTGAATCACGTAGTAATGTGGTAATACACTGAAACAGTCAATTAAACCTGGTTTCGATCAATATTTTAGAGGATAACACCGGTTAGGTCTGGGTTAGGTCTGCGTTATGCCCGCATCTGGCTCATGATTTTGCCTTCTTCGCATACTTGCTGGCCAGATCCTGGGTTTTTTTCGTGTTTGAATCACGTAGTAATGTGGTAACATACTGAAGCAGTCAATTAAACCTGGTTTCGATCAATATTTTAGAGGATAACACCGGTTAGGTCTGTGTTAGGTCTGGGATATGCGCGTATCTGGCTTACACTTTCGCCATTTTCGCAAACTTGTTGCCCAGATCCTGGATTTTTTCCGTGTTTGAATCACGTAGTAATGTTGTACCACACTGAGGCAGTCAATTAAACCTGGTTTCGATCCATATTATAGAGGATAACACCGGTTAGGTCTGGGTTAGGTCTGGGTTATGCCCGCATCTGGCTCATGATTTCGCCTTTTTCGCAAACTTGTTGGCCAGTTCCTGGGTTTTTTCCGTGTTTGAATCACGTAGTAATGTGGTAACACAATGAAGCAGTCAATTAAACCTGGTTTCGATTAATATTTTAGAGGATAACACCGGTTAGGTCTGGGTTAGGTCTGGGATATACGCGCATCTGGCTTATACTTTCGCCTTTTTCGCAAACTTGTTGGCCAGATCCTGCGTTTTTTTCGTGTTGGAATCACGTAGTAATGTGGTAACACACTGAAGCAGTCAATTAAACCTGGTTTCTATCAATATTTTAGAGGATAACACCGGTTAGGTCTGGGTTAGGTCTGGGTTATGCCCGCATATGGCTAATGATTTTGCCTTGTTCGCATACTTGTTAGCCAGATCCTGGGTTTTTTTCGTGTTTGAATGACGTAGTAATGTGGTAACACACTGAAGCAGTCAATTAAACCTGGTTTCGATCAATATTTTAGAGGATAACACCGGTTAGGTCTGGGTTAGGTCTGGGTTATGCCCGCATCTGGCTCATGATTTTGCCTTCTTCGCATACTTGTTGGCCAGATCCTGGGTTTTTTTCGTGTTTGAATCACGTAGTAATGTGGTAACACACTGAAGCAGTCAATTAAACCTGGTTCCGATCAATATTTTAGAGGATAACACCGGTTAGGTCTGGGTTAGGTCTGGGTTATGCCCGCATCTGGCTCATGATTTTGCCTTCTTCGCATACTTGTTGGCCAGATCCTGGGTTTTTTTCGTGTTTGAATCACGTAGTAATGTGGTAACACACTGAAGCAGTCAATTAAACCTGGTTTCGATCAATATTTTAGAGGATAACACCGGTTAGGTCTGGGTTAGGTCTGGGATATGCGCGCATCTGGCTTACACTTTCGCCATTTTCGCAAACTTGTTGCCCAGATCCTGGGTTTTTTCCGTGTTTGAATCACGTAGTAATGTTGTACCACACTGGGGCAGTCAATTAAACCTGGTTTCGATCCATATTTCAGAGGATAACACCGGTTAGGTCTGGGATAGGTCCGGGAAATGCACGCATCTGGCTCATGATTTCGCCTTTTTCGCAAACTTGTTGGCCAGATCCTGGGGTTTTTCCGTGTTTGAATCACGTAGTAATGTGGTAATACACTGAAGCAGTCAATTAAACCTGGTTTCGATCAATATTTTAGAGGATAACACCGGTTAGGTCTGGGTTAGGTCTGGGTTATGCCCGCATCTGGCTCATGATTTCGCCTTCTTCGCAAACTTGTTGGCCAGATCCTGGGTTTTTTCCGTGTTAGAATCACGTATTAATGTGGTAACACAATGAAGTAGTCAACTAACCCAGGTTTCGATCAATATTTTGGAGGATAACACCGGTTAGGTCTGGGTTAGGTCTGGGTTATGCCCGCATCTGGCTCATGATTTTGCCTTTTTCGCAAACTTGTTGGCCAGATCCTGGGTTTTTTCCGTGTTTGAATCACGTAGTAATGTTGTAGCACACTGAAGCAGTCAATTAAACCTGGTTTCGATCAATATTTTAGAGGATAACACCGGTTAGGTCTGGGTTAGGTCTGGGATATACGCGCATCTGGCTTATACTTTCGCCTTTTTCGCAAACTTGTTGGCCAGATCCTGGGTTTTTTTCGTGTTGGAATCACGTAGTAATGTGGTAACACACTGAAGCAGTCAATTAAACCTGGTTTCGATCAATATTTTAGAGGATAACACCGGGTAGGTCTGGGTTAGGTCTGGGTTATGCCCGCATCTGGCTCATGATTTTGCCTTGTTCGCATACTTGTTAGCCAGATCCTGGGTTTTTTTCGTGTTTGAATCACGTAGTAATGTGGTAACACACTGAAGCAGTCAATTAAACCTGGTTTCGATCAATATTTCAGAGGATAACACCGGTTAGGTCTGGGTTATGCCCGCATCTGGCTCATGATTTTGCCTTTCTCGCAAACTTGTTGGCCAGATCCTGGGTTTTTTCCGTGTTTGAATCACGTAGTAATGTGGTAATACACTGAAGCAGTAAATTAAACCTGGTTTCGATCAGTACTTTAGAGGATAACACCGGTTAGGTCTGGGCTAGGTCTGAGTTATGCCCGCATCTGGCTCATGATTTTACCTTCTTCGCATACTTGTGGGCCAGATCCTGGGTTTTTTTCGTGTTTGAATCACGTAGTAATGTGGTAACACACTGAAGCAGTCAATTAAACCTGGTTCCGATCAATATTTTAGAGGATAACACCGGTTAGGTCTGGGTTAGGTCTGGGCTATGCCCGCATCTGGCTCATGATTTTGCCTTCTTCGCATACTTGTTGGCCAGATCCTGGGTTTTTTTCGTGTTTGAATCACGCAGTAATGTGGTAACACACTGAAGCAGTCAATTAAACCTGGTTTCGATCAATATTTTAGAGGATAACGCCGGTTAGGTCTGGGTTAGGTCTGGGATATGCGCGCATCTGGCTTATACTTTCGCCTTTTTCGCAAACTTGTTGGCCAGATCCTGGGTTTTTTCCGTGTTTGAATCACGTAGTAATGTGGTAATACACTGGAGCAGTCAATTAAACCTGGTTTCGATCAATATTTTAGTGGATAACACCGGTTAGGTCTGGGTTAGGTCCGGGAAATGCACGCATCTGGCTTATGATTTCGCCTTTTTCGCACACTTGTTGACCAGATCCTGGGTTTTTTCCGTGTTTGAATCACGTAGTAATGTGGTACCACACTGAGGCAGTCAATTAAACCTGGTTTCGATCAATATTTTAGAGTATAACACCGGTTAGGTCTGGGCTAGGTCTGAGTTATGCCCGCATCTGGCTCATGATTTTACCTTCTTCGCATACTTGTTGGCCAGATCCTGGATTTTTTTCGTGTTTGAATCACGTAGTAATGTGGTAACACACTGAAGCAGTCAATTAAACCTGGTTTCGATCAATTTTTTTAGAGGATGACACCGGTTAGGTCTGGGTTAGGTCTGGGTTACGCCCGCATCTGGCTCATGATTTTCCCTTTTTCGCAAACTTGTTGGCCAGATGCTGGGTTTTTCCGTGTTTGAATCACGTAGTAATGTTGTAGCACACTGAAGCAGTCAATTAAACCTGGTTTCGATCAATATTTCAGAGGATAACACCGGTTAGGTCTGGGTTAGGTCTGGGTTATGCCCGCATCTCGCTCATGATTTTGCCTTCTTCGCATACTTGTTGGCCAGATCCTGGGTTTTTTTCGTGTTTGAATCACGTAGTAATCTGGTAGCACACTGAAGCAGTCAATTAAACCTGGTTTCGATCAATATTTTAGAGGATAACACCGGTTAGGTCTGGGTTAGGTCTGGGTTATGCCCGCATCTGGCTCATGATTTTGCCTTCTTCGCATACTAGTTGGCCAGATCCTGGGTTTTTTTCGTGTTTGAATCACGTAGTAATGTGGTAACATACTGAAGCAGTCAATTAAACCTGGTTTCGATCAATATTTTAGAGGATAACACCGGTTAGGTCTGGGTTAGGTCTGGGATATGCGCGCATCTGGCTTATACTTTCGCGTTTTTCGCAAACTTTTTGGCCAGATCCTGGGTTTTTTCCGTGTTTGAAACACGTAGTAATGTGGTACCACACTGAGGTAGTCAACTAACCCAGGTTTCGATCAATATTTTAGAGGATAACACCGGTTAGGTCTCGGTTTCGTCTGGGTTATGCCCGCATCTGGATCATGATTTCGCCTTTTTCGCAAACTTGTTGGCCAGATCCTGGGTTTTTTCCGTGTTAGAATCACGTATTAATGTGGTAACACAATGAAGCAGTCAACTAACCCAGGTTTCGATCAATATTTTGGAGGATAACACCGGTTAGGTCTGGGTTTGGTCTGGGTTATGCCCGCATCTGGCTCATGATTTTGCCTTTTTCGCAAACTTGTTGGCCAGATCCTGGGTTTTTTCCGTGTTTGAATCACGTAGTAATGTTGTAGCACACTGAAGCAGTCAATTAAACCTGGTTTCGATCAATATTTTAGAGGATAACACCGGTTAGGTCTGGGTTAGGTCTGGGATATACGCGCATCTGACTTGTACTTTCGCCTTTTTCGCAAACTAGTTGGCCAGATCCTGGATTTTTTTCGTGTTTGAATCACGTAGTAATGTGGTAACACACTGAAGCAGTCAATTAAACCTGGTTTCGATCAATTTTTTTAGAGGATGACACCGGTTAGGTCTGGGTTAGGTCTGGGTTACGCCCGCATCTGGCTCATGATTTTCCCTTTTTCGCAAACTTGTTGGCCAGATGCTGGGTTTTTCCGTGTTTGAATCACGTAGTAATGTTGTAGCACACTGAAGCAGTCAATTAAACCTGGTTTCGATCAATATTTCAGAGGATAACACCGGTTAGGTCTGGGTTAGGTCTGGGTTATGCCCGCATCTCGCTCATGATTTTGCCTTCTTCGCATACTTGTTGGCCAGATCCTGGGTTTTTTTCGTGTTTGAATCACGTAGTAATCTGGTAGCACACTGAAGCAGTCAATTAAACCTGGTTTCGATCAATATTTTAGAGGATAACACCGGTTAGGTCTGGGTTAGGTCTGGGTTATGCCCGCATCTGGCTCATGATTTTGCCTTCTTCGCATACTAGTTGGCCAGATCCTGGGTTTTTTTCGTGTTTGAATCACGTAGTAATGTGGTAACATACTGAAGCAGTCAATTAAACCTGGTTTCGATCAATATTTTAGAGGATAACACCGGTTAGGTCTGGGTTAGGTCTGGGATATGCGCGCATCTGGCTTATACTTTCGCGTTTTTCGCAAACTTTTTGGCCAGATCCTGGGTTTTTTCCGTGTTTGAAACACGTAGTAATGTGGTACCACACTGAGGTAGTCAACTAACCCAGGTTTCGATCAATATTTTAGAGGATAACACCGGTTAGGTCTCGGTTTCGTCTGGGTTATGCCCGCATCTGGATCATGATTTCGCCTTTTTCGCAAACTTGTTGGCCAGATCCTGGGTTTTTTCCGTGTTAGAATCACGTATTAATGTGGTAACACAATGAAGCAGTCAACTAACCCAGGTTTCGATCAATATTTTGGAGGATAACACCGGTTAGGTCTGGGTTTGGTCTGGGTTATGCCCGCATCTGGCTCATGATTTTGCCTTTTTCGCAAACTTGTTGGCCAGATCCTGGGTTTTTTCCGTGTTTGAATCACGTAGTAATGTTGTAGCACACTGAAGCAGTCAATTAAACCTGGTTTCGATCAATATTTTAGAGGATAACACCGGTTAGGTCTGGGTTAGGTCTGGGATATACGCGCATCTGACTTGTACTTTCGCCTTTTTCGCAAACTAGTTGGCCAGATCCTGGGTTTTTTTCGTGTTGGAATAACGTAGTAATGTGGTAACACACTGAAGCAGTCAATTAAACCTGGTTTCGATCAATATTTTAGAGGATAACACCGGTTAGGTCTGGGTTAGGTCTGGGTTATGCCCGCATCTGGCTCATGATTATGCCTTGTTCGCATACTTGTTAGCCAGATCCTGGGTTTTTTTCGTGTTTGAATCACGTAGTAATGTTGTACCACACTGAGGCAGTCATTTAAACCTGGTTTCGATCCATATTTCAGAGGATAACACCGGTTAGGTCTGGGATTGGTCCGGGAAATGCACGCATCTGGCTCATGATTTCGCCTTTTTCGCAAACTTGTTGGCCAGATCCTGGGTTTTTTCCGTGTTTGAATCACGTAGTAATGTGGTAATACACTGAAACAGTCAATTAAACCTGGTTTCGATCAATATTTTAGAGGATAACACCGGTTAGGTCTGGGTTAGGTCTACGTTATGCCCGCATCTGGCTCATGATTTTGCCTTCTTCGCATACTTGCTGGCCAGATCCTGGGTTTTTTTCGTGTTTGAATCACGTAGTAATGTGGTAACATACTGAAGCAGTCAATTAAACCTGGTTTCGATCAATATTTTAGAGGATAACACCGGTTAGGTCTGTGTTAGGTCTGGGATATGCGCGTATCTGGCTTACACTTTCGCCATTTTCGCAAACTTGTTGCCCAGATCCTGGATTTTTTCCGTGTTTGAATCACGTAGTAATGTTGTACCACACTGAGGCAGTCAATTAAACCTGGTTTCGATCCATATTTTAGAGGATAACACCGGTTAGGTCTGGGTTAGGTCTGGGATATGCGCGCATCTGGCTTATACTTTCGCGTTTTTCGCAAACTTTTTGGCCAGATCCTGGGTTTTTTCCGTGTTTGAAACACGTAGTAATGTGGTACCACACTGAGGTAGTCAACTAACCCAGGTTTCGATCAATATTTTAGAGGATAACACCGGTTAGGTCTCGGTTTCGTCTGGGTTATGCCCGCATCTGGATCATGATTTCGCCTTTTTCGCAAACTTGTTGGCCAGATCCTGGGTTTTTTCCGTGTTAGAATCACGTATTAATGTGGTAACACAATGAAGCAGTCAACTAACCCAGGTTTCGATCAATATTTTGGAGGATAACACCGGTTAGGTCTGGGTTTGGTCTGGGTTATGCCCGCATCTGGCTCATGATTTTGCCTTTTTCGCAAACTTGTTGGCCAGATCCTGGGTTTTTTCCGTGTTTGAATCACGTAGTAATGTTGTAGCACACTGAAGCAGTCAATTAAACCTGGTTTCGATCAATATTTTAGAGGATAACACCGGTTAGGTCTGGGTTAGGTCTGGGATATACGCGCATCTGACTTGTACTTTCGCCTTTTTCGCAAACTAGTTGGCCAGATCCTGGGTTTTTTTCGTGTTGGAATAACGTAGTAATGTGGTAACACACTGAAGCAGTCAATTAAACCTGGTTTCGATCAATATTTTAGAGGATAACACCGGTTAGGTCTGGGTTAGGTCTGGGTTATGCCCGCATCTGGCTCATGATTATGCCTTGTTCGCATACTTGTTAGCCAGATCCTGGGTTTTTTTCGTGTTTGAATCACGTAGTAATGTTGTACCACACTGAGGCAGTCATTTAAACCTGGTTTCGATCCATATTTCAGAGGATAACACCGGTTAGGTCTGGGATTGGTCCGGGAAATGCACGCATCTGGCTCATGATTTCGCCTTTTTCGCAAACTTGTTGGCCAGATCCTGGGTTTTTTCCGTGTTTGAATCACGTAGTAATGTGGTAATACACTGAAACAGTCAATTAAACCTGGTTTCGATCAATATTTTAGAGGATAACACCGGTTAGGTCTGGGTTAGGTCTACGTTATGCCCGCATCTGGCTCATGATTTTGCCTTCTTCGCATACTTGCTGGCCAGATCCTGGGTTTTTTTCGTGTTTGAATCACGTAGTAATGTGGTAACATACTGAAGCAGTCAATTAAACCTGGTTTCGATCAATATTTTAGAGGATAACACCGGTTAGGTCTGTGTTAGGTCTGGGATATGCGCGTATCTGGCTTACACTTTCGCCATTTTCGCAAACTTGTTGCCCAGATCCTGGATTTTTTCCGTGTTTGAATCACGTAGTAATGTTGTACCACACTGAGGCAGTCAATTAAACCTGGTTTCGATCCATATTTTAGAGGATAACACCGGTTAGGTCTGGGTTAGGTCTGGGTTATGCCCGCATCTGGCTCATGATTTCGCCTTTTTCGCAAACTTGTTGGCCAGTTCCTGGGTTTTTTCCGTGTTTGAATCACGTAGTAATGTGGTAACACAATGAAGCAGTCAATTAAACCTGGTTTCGATTAATATTTTAGAGGATAACACCGGTTAGGTCTGGGTTAGGTCTGGGATATACGCGCATCTGGCTTATACTTTCGCCTTTTTCGCAAACTTGTTGGCCAGATCCTGGGTTTTTTTCGTGTTGGAATCACGTAGTAATGTGGTAACACACTGAAGCAGTCAATTAAACCTGGTTTCTATCAATATTTTAGAGGATAACACCGGTTAGGTCTGGGTTAGGTCCGGGTTATGCCCGCACCTGGCTCATGATTTTGCCTTCTTCGCATACTTGTTGGCCAGATCCTGGGTTTTTTTCGTGTTTGAATCACGTAGTAATGTGGTAACACACTGAAGCAGTCAATTAAACCTCGTTTCGCTCAGTATTTTAGAGGATAACACCGGTTAGGTCTGGGTTAGGTCTGGGTTATGCCCGCATCTGGCTCATGATTTTGCCTTCTTCGCATACTTGTTGGCCAGATCCTGGGTTTTTTCTGTGTTTGAATCACGTAGTAATGTGGTAACACACTGAAGCAGTCAATTAAACCTGGTTCCGATCAATATTTTAGAGGATAACACCGGTTAGGTCTGGGTTAGGTCTGGGATATGCGCGTATCTGGCTTACACTTTCGCCATTTTCGCAAACTTGTTGCCCAGATCCTGGGTTTTTTCCGTGTTTGAATCACGTAGTAATGTTGTACCACACTGAGGCAGCCAATTAAACCTGGTTTCGATCCATATTTCAGAGGATAACACCGGTTAGGTCTGGGATAGGTCCGGGAAATGCACGCATCTGGCTCATGGTTTCGCCTTTTTCGCAAACTTCTTGGCCAGATCCTGGGTTTTTTCCGTGTTTGAATCACGTAGTAATGTGGTAATACACTGAAGCAGTCAATTAAACCTGGTTTCGATCAGTACTTTAGAGGATAACACCGGTTAGGTCTGGGTTAGGTCTGGGTTATGCCCGCATCTGGCGCATGATTTTGTCTTCTTCGCATACTTGTTGGCCAGATCCTGGGTTTTTTTCGTGTTTGAATCACGTAGTAATGTGGTAACACACTGAAGCAGTCAATTAAACCTGGTTTCGATCAATTTTTTTAGAGGATGACACCGGTTAGGTCTGGGTTAGGTCTGGGTTATGCGCGCATCTGGCTCATGATTTTGCCTTTTTCGCAAACTTGTTGGCCAGATCCTGGGTTTTTTTTGTGTTTGAATCACGTAGTAATGTTGTAGCACACTGATGCAGCCAATTAAACCTGGATTCGATCACTATTTTAGAGGATAACACCGGTTAGGTCTGGGTTAGGTCTGGGTTATGCCCGCATCTGGCGCATGATTTTGCCTTCTTCGCATACTTGTTGGCCAGATCCTGGGTTTTTTCCGTGTTTGAATCACGTAGTAATGTTGTACCACACTGAGGCAGCCAATTAAACCTGGTTTCGATCCATATTTCAGAGGATAACACCGGTTAGGTCTGGGTTAGGTCCGGGAAACGCACGCATCTGGCTTATGATTTCGCCTTTTTCGCAAACTGGTTGACCAGATCCTGGGTTTTTTCCGTGTTTGAATCACGTAGTAATGTGGTACCACACTGAGGCAGTCAATTAAACCTGGTTTCGATCAATATTTTAGAGTATAACACCGGTTAGGTCTGGGCTAGGTCTGAGTTATGCCCGCATCTGGCTCATGATTTTACCTTCTTTGCATACTTGTGGGCCAGATCCTGGGTTTTTTTCGTGTTTGAATCACGTAGTAATGTGGTAACACACTGAAGCAGTCAATTAAAACTGGTTCCGATCAATATTTTAGAGGATAACACCGGTTAGGTCTGGGTTAGGTCTGGGCTATGCCCGCATCTGGCTCATGATTTTGCCTTCTTCGCATACTTGTTGGCCAGATCCTGGGTTTTTTCCGTGTTTGAATCACGTAGTAATGTGGTAATACACTGGAGCAGTCAATTAAACCTGGTTTCGATCAATATTTTAGCGGATAACACCGGTTAGGTCTGGGTTAGGTCCGGGAAATGCACGCATCTGGTTTATGATTTCGCCTTTTTCGCACACTTGTTGACCAGATCCTGGGTTTTTTCCGTGTTTGAATCACGTAGTAATGTGGTAACACACTGAAGCAGTCAATTAAACCTGGTTTCGATCAATTTTTTTAGAGGATGACACCGGTTAGGTCTGGGTTAGGTCTGGGTTACGCCCGCATCTGGCTCATGATTTTCCCTTTTTCGCACACTTGTTGACCAGATCCTGGGTTTTTTTCGTGTTTGAACCACGTAGTAATGTGGTAACACACTGAAGCAGTCAATTAAACCTGGTTCCGATCAATATTTTAGAGGATAACACCGGTTAGGTCTGGGTTAGGTCTGGGCTATGCCCGCATCTGGCTCATGATTTTGCCTTCTTCGCATACTTGTTGGCCAGATCCTGGGTTTTTTCCGTGTTTGAATCACGTAGTAATGTGGTAATACACTGGAGCAGTCAATTAAACCTGGTTTCGATCAATATTTTAGCGGATAACACCGGTTAGGTCTGGGTTAGGTCCGGGAAATGCACGCATCTGGTTTATGATTTCGCCTTTTTCGCACACTTGTTGACCAGATCCTGGGTTTTTTCCGTGTTTGAATCACGTAGTAATGTGGTAACACACTGAAGCAGTCAATTAAACCTGGTTTCGATCAATATTTCAGAGGATAACACCGGTTAGGTCTGGGTTAGGTCTGGGTTATGCCCGCATCTGGCTCATGATTTTGCCTTTCTCGCAAACTTGTTGGCCAGATCCTGGGTTTTTTCTGTGTTTGAATCACGTAGTAATGTGGTAATACACTGAAGCAGTCAATTAAACCTGGTTTCGATCAGTACTTTAGAGGATAACACCGGTTAGGTCTGGGTTAGGTCTGGGTTATGCCCGCATCTGGCGCATGATTTTGTCTTCTTCGCATACTTGTTGGCCAGATCCTGGGTTTTTTTCGTGTTTGAATCACGTAGTAATGTGGTAACACACTGAAGCAGTCAATTAAACCTGGTTTCGATCAATTTTTTTAGAGGATGACACCGGTTAGGTCTGGGTTAGGTCTGGGTTATGCGCGCATCTGGCTCATGATTTTGCCTTTTTCGCAAACTTGTTGGCCAGATCCTGGGTTTTTTTTGTGTTTGAATCACGTAGTAATGTTGTAGCACACTGATGCAGTCAATTAAACCTGGTTTCGATCAATATTCTAGAGGATAACACCGGTTAGGTCCGGGTTAGGTCTGGGATATACGCGCATCTGGCTTATACTTTCGCCTTTTTCGCAAACTTGTTGGCCAGATCCTGGGTTTTTTCCGTGTTTGAATCACGTAGTAATGTGGTAACACACTGAAGCAGCCAATTAAACCTGGATTCGATCACTATTTTAGAGGATAACACCGGTTAGGTCTGGGTTAGGTCTGGGTTATGCCCGCATCTGGCGCATGATTTTGCCTTCTTCGCATACTTGTTGGCCAGATCCTGGGTTTTTTCCGTGTTTGAATCACGTAGTAATGTTGTACCACACTGAGGCAGCCAATTAAACCTGGTTTCGATCCATATTTCCGAGGATAACACCGGTTAGGTCTGGGTTAGGTCCGGGAAACGCACGCATCTGGCTTATGATTTCGCCTTTTTCGCAAACTGGTTGACCAGATCCTGGGTTTTTTCCGTGTTTGAATCACGTAGTAATGTGGTACCACACTGAGGCAGTCAATTAAACCTGGTTTCGATCAATATTTTAGTGGATAACACCGGTTAGGTCTGGGTTAGGTCTGGGTTATGCCCGCATCTGGCTCATGATTTTGCCTTTCTCGCAAACTTGTTGGCCAGATCCTGGGTTTTTTCTGTGTTTGAATCACGTAGTAATGTTGTAGCACACTGAAGCAGTCAATTAAAACTGGTTCCGATCAATATTTTAGAGGATAACACCGGTTAGGTCTGGGTTAGGTCTGGGCTATGCCCGCATCTGGCTCATGATTTTGCCTTCTTCGCATACTTGTTGGCCAGATCCTGGGTTTTTTCCGTGTTTGAATCACGTAGTAATGTGGTAATACACTGGAGCAGTCAATTAAACCTGGTTTCGATCAATATTTTAGTGGATAACACCGGTTAGGTCTGGGTTAGGTCCGGGAAATGCACGCATCTGGTTTATGATTTCGCCTTTTTCGCACACTTGTTGACCAGATCCTGGGTTTTTTCCGTGTTTGAATCACGTAGTAATGTGGTAACACACTGAAGCAGTCAATTAAACCTGGTTTCGATCAATTTTTTTAGAGGATGACACCGGTTAGGTCTGGGTTAGGTCTGGGTTACGCCCGCATCTGGCTCATGATTTTCCCTTTTTCGCACACTTGTTGACCAGATCCTGAGTTTTTTTCGTGTTTGAACCACGTAGTAATGTGGTAACACACTGAAGCAGTCAATTAAACCTGGTTCCGATCAATATTTTAGAGGATAACACCGGTTAGGTCTGGGTTAGGTCTGGGCTATGCCCGCATCTGGCTCATGATTTTGCCTTCTTCGCATACTTGTTGGCCAGATCCTGGGTTTTTTCCGTGTTTGAATCACGTAGTAATGTGGTAATACACTGGAGCAGTCAATTAAACCTGGTTTCGATCAATATTTTAGTGGATAACACCGGTTAGGTCTGGGTTAGGTCCGGGAAATGCACGCATCTGGTTTATGATTTCGCCTTTTTCGCAGACTTGTTGACCAGATCCTGGGTTTTTTCCGTGTTTGAATCACGTAGTAATGTGGTAACACACTGAAGCAGTCAATTAAACCTGGTTTCGATCAATATTTCAGAGGATAACACCGGTTAGGTCTGGGTTAGGTCTGGGTTATGCCCGCATCTGGCTCATGATTTTGCCTTTCTCGCAAACTTGTTGGCCAGATCCTGGGTTTTTTCTGTGTTTGAATCACGTAGTAATGTTGTAGCACACTGAAGCAGTCAATTAAACCTGGTTTCGATCAATATTTTAGAGGATAACACCGGTTAGGTCTGGGTTAGGTCTGGGTTATGCCCGCATCTCGCTCATGATTTTGCCTTCTTCGCATACTTGTTGGCCAGATCCTGGGTTTTTTTCGTGTTTGAATCACGTAGTATTCTGGTAGCACACTGAAGCAGTCAATTAAACCTGGTTTCGATCAATATTTTAGAGGATAACACAGATTAGGTCTGGGTTAGGTCTGAGTTATGCCCGCATCTGGCTCATGATTTTGCCTTCTTCGCATACTTGTTGGCCAGATCCTGGGTTTTTTCCGAGTTTGAATCACGTAGTAATGTTCTAGCACACTGAAGCAGTCAATTAAACCTGGTTTCGATCAATATCTTAGAGGATAACACCGGTTAGGTCTGGGTTAGGTTTGGGTTATGCCCGCATCTGGCTCATGATTTCGCCATTTTCGCAAACTTGTTGGCCAGATCCTGGGTTTTTTTCGTGTTTGAATCACGTAGTAATGTTGTACCACACTGAGGCAGTCAATTAAACCTGGTTTCGATCAATATTTCAGAGGATAACACCGGTTAGGTCTGGGTTAGGTCCGGGAAATGCACGCATCTGGCTCATGATTTCGCCTTTTTCGCAAACTTGTTGGCCAGATCCTGGGTTTTTTCCGTGTTTGAATCACGTAGTAATGTGGTAATTCACTGAAGTAGTCAATTAAACCTGGTTTCGATCAATATTTTCGAGGATAACACCGGTTAGGTCTGGGGTAGGTTTTTGTTATGCCCACATCTGGCTCATGATTTTGCCTTCTTCGCAAACTTGTTGGCCAGATCCTGGGTTTTTTTCGCGTTTGAATCACGTAGTAATGTGGTAACACACTGAAGCAGTCAATTAAACCTGGTTTCGATCAATATTTTGGAGGATAACACCGGTTAGGTCTGGGTTAGGTCTGGGTTATGCCCGCATCAGGCTCATGATTTCGCCTTTTTCGCAAACTTGTTGGCCAGATCCTGGGTTTTTTCCGTGTTGGAATCACGTAGTAATGTGGTAACACACTGAAGCAGTCAATTAAACCTGGTTTCGATCAATATTTTAGAGGATAACACCGGTTAGGTCTGGGTTAGGTCTGGGTTATGCCCGCATCTGGCTCATGATTTTGCCTTGTTCGCATACTTGTTAGCCAGATCCTGGGTTTTTTTCGTGTTTGAATCACGTAGTAATGTGGTAACACACTGAAGCAGTCAATTAAACCTGGTTTCGATCAATATTTCAGAGGATAACACCGGTTAGGTCTGGGTTAGGTCTGGGTTATGCCCGCATCTGGCTCATGATTTTGCCTTTCTCGCAAACTTGTTGGCCAGATCCTGGGTTTTTTCTGTGTTTGAATCACGTAGTAATGTTGTAGCACACTGGAGCAGTCAATTAAACCTGGTTTCGATCAATATTTTAGAGGATAACACCGGTTAGGTCTGGGTTAGGTCTGGGTTATGCCCGCATCTCGCTCATGATTTTGCCTT
This sequence comes from Colletes latitarsis, assembly GCF_051014445.1. Lineage (NCBI taxonomy): Eukaryota > Metazoa > Arthropoda > Insecta > Hymenoptera > Colletidae > Colletes > Colletes latitarsis. The sequence goes on along the minus strand of NW_027488373.1, from coordinate 246,956 downwards.
CTTCGCATACTTGTTGGCCAGATCCTGGGTTTTTTTCGTGTTTGAATCACGTAGTAATGTTGTACCACACTGAGGCAGTCAATTAAACCTGGTTTCGATCAATATTTCAGAGGATAACACCGGTTAGGTCTGGGTTAGGTCCGGGAAATGCACGCATCTGGCTCATGATTTCGCCTTTTTCGCAAACTTGTTGGCCAGATCCTGGGTTTTTTCCGTGTTTGAATCACGTAGTAATGTGGTAACACACTGAAGCAGTCAATTAAACCTGGTTTCGATCAATATTTTGGAGGGTAACACCGGTTAGGTCTGGGTTAGGTCTGGGTTATGCCCGCATCTGGCTCATGATTTTGCCTTCTTCGCATACTTGTTGGCCAGATCCTGGGTTTTTTTCGTGTTTGAATCACGTAGTAATGTGGTAACACACTGAAGCAGTCAATTAAACCTGGTTTCGATGAATATTTTAGAGGATAACACCGGTTAGGTCTGGGTTAGGTCTGGGATATGCGCGCATCTGGCTTATACTTTCGCGTTTTTCGCAAACTTTTTGGCCAGATCCTGGGTTTTTTCCGTGTTTGAATCACGTAGTAATGTGGTACCACACTGAGGTAGTCAATTAAACCTGGTTTCGATCAATATTTTGGAGGATAACACCGGTTAGGTCTGGGTTAGGTCTGGGTTATGCCCGCATCTGGCTCATGATTTTGCCTTCTTCGCAAACTTGTTGGCCAGATCCTGGGCTTTTTCCGTGTTTGAATCACGTAGTAATGTGGTAATACACTGAAGCAGTCAATCAAACCTGGTTTCGATCAATATTTTAGAGGATAACACCGGTTAGGTCTGGGTTAGGTCTGGGATATGCGCGCATCTGGCTTATACTTTCGCGTTGTTCGCAAACTTTTTGGCCAGATCCTGGGTTTTCTCCGTGTTTGAATCACGTAGTAATGTGGTACCACACTGAGGTAGTCAATTAAACCTGGTTTCGATCAATATTTTGGAGGATAACACCGGTTAGGTCTGGGTTAGGTCTGGGTTATGCCCGCATCTGGCTCATGATTTTGCCTTCTTCGCATACTTGTTGGCCAGATCCTGGGTTTTTTTCGTGTTTGAATCACGTAGTAATGTGGTACCACACTGAGGTAGTCAATTAAACCTGGTTTCGATCAATATTTTGGAGGATAACACCGGTTAGGTCTGGGTTAGGTCTGGGTTAGGTCTGGGTTATGCCCGCATCTGGCTCATGATTTTGCCTTCTTCGCATACTTGTTGGCCAGTTCCTGGGTTTTTTTCGTGTTTGAATCACGTAGTAATGTGGTAACACACTGAAGGAGTCAATTAAACCAGGTTTCGATCAATATTTTAGAGGATAACACCGGTTAGGTCTGGGTTAGGTCTGGGTTAGGTTTGGGTTATGCCCGCATCTGGCTCATGATTTTGCCTTCTTCGCAAACTTGTTGGCCAGATCCTGGGCTTTTTCCGTGTTTGAATCACGTTGTAATGTGGTAATACACTGAAGCAGTCAATCAAACCTGGTTTCGATCAATATTTCAGAGGATAACGCCGGTTAGGTCTGGGTTAGGTCTGGGTTATGCCCGCACCTGGCTCATGATTTTGCCTTCTTCGCATACTTGTTGGCCAGATCCTGGGTTTTTTTCGTGTTTGAATCACGTAGTAATGTGGTACCACACTGAGGTAGTCAATTAAACCTGGTTTCGATCAATATTTTGGAGGATAACACCGGTTAGGTCTGGGTTAGGTCTGGGTTAGGTCTGGGTTATGCCCGCATCTGGCTCATGATTTTGCCTTCTTCGCATACTTGTTGGCCAGATCCTGGGTTTTTTTCGTGTTTGAATCACGTAGTAATGTGGTAACACACTGAAGGAGTCAATTAAACCAGGTTTCGATCAATATTTTAGAGGATAACACCGGTTAGGTCTGTGTTAGGTCTGGGTTAGGTTTGGGTTATGCCCGCATCTGGCTCATGATTTTGCCTTCTTCGCAAACTTGTTGGCCAGATCCTGGGCTTTTTCCGTGTTTGAATCACGTAGTAATGTGGTAATACACTGAAGCAGTCAATCAAACCTGGTTTCGATCAATATTTCAGAGGATAACGCCGGTTAGGTCTGGGTTAGGTCTGGGTTATGCCCGCACCTGGCTCATGATTTTGCCTTCTTCGCATACTTGTTGGCCAGATCCTGGGTTTTTTTCGTGTTTGAATCACGTAGTAATGTGGTAACACACTGAAGCAGTCAATTAAACCTCGTTTCGCTCAGTATTTTAGAGGATAACACCGGTTAGGTCTGGGTTAGGTCCGGGAAAGGCACGCATCTGGCTCATGATTTCGCCTTTTTCGCAAACTTGTTGGCCAGATCCTGGGTTTTTTCCGTGTTTGAATCACGTAGTAATGTGGTAATTCACTGAAGCAGTCAATTAAACCTGGTTTCGATCAATATTTTAGAGGATAACACCGGTTAGGTCTGGGTTAGGTCTGGGTTAGGTTTGGGTTATGCCCGCATCTGGCTCATGATTTTGCCTTCTTCGCAAACTTGTTGGCCAGATCCTGGGCTTTTTCCGTGTTTGAATCACGTAGTAATGTGGTAATACACTGAAGCAGTCAATCAAACCTGGTTTCGATCAATATTTCAGAGGATAACGCCGGTTAGGTCTGGGTTAGGTCTGGGTTATGCCCGCACCTGGCTCATGATTTTGCCTTCTTCGCATACTTGTTGGCCAGATCCTGGGTTTTTTTCGTGTTTGAATCACGTAGTAATGTGGTAACACACTGAAGCAGTCAATTAAACCTGGTTTCGATCAATATTTTGGAGGATAACACCGGTTAGGTCTGGGTTAGGTCTGGGTTATGCCCGCATCAGGCTCATGATTTTGCCTTCTTCGCATACTTGTTGGCCAGATCCTGGGTTTTTTTCGTGTTTGAATCACGTAGTAATGTGGTAACACACTGAAGCAGTCAATTAAACCTGGTTCCGATCAATATTTTAGAGGATAACACCGGTTAGGTCTGGGTTAGGTCTGGGTTCTGCCCGCATCTGGCTCATGATTTTGCCTTCTTCGCATACTTGTTGGCCAGATCCTGGGTTTTTTTCGTGTTTGAATCACGTAGTAATGTGGTAACACACTGAAGCAGTCAATTAAACCTGGTTTCGACGAATATTTTAGAGGATAACACCGGTTAGGTCTGGGATATGCGCGCTTCTGGCTTATACTTTCGCCTTTTTCGCAAACTTGTTGGCCAGATCCTGGGTTTTTTCCGTGTTTGAATCACGTAGTAATGTGGTAATTCACTGAAGCAGTCAATTAAACCTGGTTTCGATCAATATTTCAGAGGATAACACCGGTTAGGTCTGGGTTAGGTCTGGGTTAGGTTTGGGTTATGCCCGCATCTGGCTCATGATTTTGCCTTCTTCGCAAACTTGTTGGCCAGATCCTGGGCTTTTTCCGTGTTTGAATCACGTAGTAATGTGGTAATACACTGAAGCAGTCAATCAAACCTGGTTTCGATCAATATTTCAGAGGATAACGCCGGTTAGGTCTGGGTTAGGTCTGGGTTATGCCCGCACCTGGCTCATGATTTTGCCTTCTTCGCATACTTGTTGGCCAGATCCTGGGTTTTTTTCGTGTTTGAATCACGTAGTAATGTGGTAACACACTGAAGCAGTCAATTAAACCTGGTTTCGATCAATATTTCAGAGGATAACACCGGTTAGGTCTGGGTTAGGTCCGGGAAATGCACGCATCTGGCTCATGATTTCGCCTTTTTCGCAAACTTGTTGGCCAGATCCTGGGTTTTTTCCGTGTTTGAATCACGTAGTAATGTGGTAATTCACTGAAGCAGTCAATTAAACCTGGTTTCGATCAATATTTTCGAGGATAACACCGGTTAGGTCTGGGGTAGGTTTTTGTTATGCCCACATCTGGCTCATGATTTTGCCTTCTTCGCAAACTTGTTGGCCAGATCCTGGGTTTTTTTCGCGTTTGAATCACGTAGTAATGTGGTAACACACTGAAGCAGTCAATTAAACCTGGTTTCGATCAATATTTTGGAGGATAACACCGGTTAGGTCTGGGTTAGGTCTGGGTTATGCCCGCATCTGGCTCATGATTTTGCCTTCTTCGCATACTTGTTGGCCAGATCCTGGGTTTTTTTCGTGTTTGAATCACGTAGTAATGTGGTAACACACTGAAGCAGTCAATTAAACCTGGTTCCGATCAATATTTTAGAGGATAACACCGGTTAGGTCTGGGTTAGGTCTGGGTTCTGCCCGCATCTGGCTCATGATTTTGCCTTCTTCGCATACTTGTTGGCCAGATCCTGGGTTTTTTCCGTGTTTGAATCACGTAGTAATGTGGTAACACACTGAAGCAGCCAATTAAACCTGGTTTCGATTAATATTTTAGAGGATAACACCGGTTAGGTCTGGGTTAGGTCTGAGTTATGCCCGCATCTGGCTCATGATTTTACCTTCTTCGCATACTTGTTAGCCAGATCCTGGGTTTTTTTCGTGTTTGAATCACGTAGTAATGTGGTAACACACTGAAGCAGTCAATTAAACCTGGTTTCGATCAATATTTTAGAGGATAACACCGGTTAGGTCTGGGTTAGGTCCGGGAAACGCACGCATCTGGCTTATGATTTCGCCTTTTTCGCAAACTGGTTGACCAGATCCTGGGTTTTTTCCGTGTTTGAATCACGTAGTAATGTGGTACCACACTGAGGCAGTCAATTAAACCTGGTTTCGATCAATATTTTGGAGGATAACACCGGTTAGGTCTGGGTTAGGTCTGGGTTATGCCCGCATCTGGCTCATGATTTCGCCTTTTTCGCAAACTTGTTGGCCAGATCCTGGGTTTTTTCCGTGTTTGAATCACGTAGTAATGTGGTAACACACTGAAGCAGTCAATTAAACCTGGTTTCGATCAATATTTTAGAGGATAACACCGGTTAGGTCTGGGTTAGGTCTGGGTTATGCCCGCATCTGGCTCATGATTTTGCCTTCTTCGCATACTTGTTGGCCAGATCCTGGGTTTTTTCCGTGTTTGAATCACGTAGTAATGTGGTAATACACTGGAGCAGTCAATTAAACCTGGTTTCGATCAATATTTTAGTGGATAACGCCGGTTAGGTCTGGGTTAGGTCCGGGAAATGCACGCATCTGGTTTATGATTTCGCCTTTTTCGCACACTTGTTGACCAGATCCTGGGTTTTTTCCGTGTTTGAATCACGTAGTAATGTGGTAACACACTGAAGCAGTCAATTAAACCTGGTTTCGATCAATTTTTTTAGAGGATGACACCGGTTAGGTCTGGGTTAGGTCTGGGTTACGCCCGCATCTGGCTCATGATTTTCCCTTTTTCGCACACTTGTTGACCAGATCCTGGGTTTTTTTCGTGTTTGAATCACGTAGTAATGTGGTAACACACTGAAGCAGTCAATTAAACCTGGTTCCGATCAATATTTTAGTGGATAACACCGGTTAGGTCTGGGTTAGGTCCGGGAAATGCACGCATCTGGTTTATGATTTCGCCTTTTTCGCACACTTGTTGACCAGATCCTGGGTTTTTTCCGTGTTTGAATCACGTAGTAATGTGGTAACACACTGAAGCAGTCAATTAAACCTGGTTTCGATCAATTTTTTTAGAGGATGACACCGGTTAGGTCTGGGTTAGGTCTGGGTTACGCCCGCATCTGGCTCATGATTTTCCCTTTTTCGCACACTTGTTGACCAGATCCTGGGTTTTTTTCGTGTTTGAATCACGTAGTAATGTGGTAACACACTGAAGCAGTCAATTAAAACTGGTTTCGATTAATATTTTAGAGGATAACACCGGTTAGGTCTGGGTTAGGTCTGAGTTATGCCCGCATCTGGCTCATGATTTTGCCTTCTTCGCATACTTGTTGGCCAGATCCTGGGTTTTTTCCGAGTTTGAATCACGTAGTAATGTTCTAGCACACTGAAGCAGTCAATTAAACCTGGTTTCGATCAATATCTTAGAGGATAACACCGGTTAGGTCTGGGTTAGGTTTGGGTTATGCCCGCATCTGGCTCATGATTTCGCCATTTTCGCAAACTTGTTGGCCAGATCCTGGGTTTTTTTCGTGTTTGAATCACGTAGTAATGTTGTACCACACTGAGGCAGTCAATTAAACCTGGTTTCGATCAATATTTCAGAGGATAACACCGGTTAGGTCTGGGTTAGGTCCGGGAAATGCACGCATCTGGCTCATGATTTCGCCTTTTTCGCAAACTTGTTGGCCAGATCCTGGGTTTTTTCCGTGTTTGAATCACGTAGTAATGTGGTAATTCACTGAAGTAGTCAATTAAACCTGGTTTCGATCAATATTTTCGAGGATAACACCGGTTAGGTCTGGGGTAGGTTTTTGTTATGCCCACATCTGGCTCATGATTTTGCCTTCTTCGCAAACTTGTTGGCCAGATCCTGGGTTTTTTTCGCGTTTGAATCACGTAGTAATGTGGTAACACACTGAAGCAGTCAATTAAACCTGGTTTCGATCAATATTTTGGAGGATAACACCGGTTAGGTCTGGGTTAGGTCTGGGTTATGCCCGCATCTGGCTCATGATTTCGCCTTTTTCGCAAACTTGTTGGCCAGATCCTGGGTTTTTTCCGTGTTGGAATCACGTAGTAATGTGGTAACACACTGAAGCAGTCAATTAAACCTGGTTTCGATCAATATTTTAGAGGATAACACCGGTTAGGTCTGGGTTAGGTCTGGGTTATGCCCGCATCTGGCTCATGATTTTGCCTTGTTCGCATACTTGTTAGCCAGATCCTGGGTTTTTTTCGTGTTTGAGTCACGTAGTAATGTGGTAACACACTGAAGCAGTCAATTAAACCTGGTTTCGATCAATATTTCAGAGGATAACACCGGTTAGGTCTGGGTTAGGTCTGGGTTATGCCCGCATCTGGCTCATGATTTTGCCTTTCTCGCAAACTTGTTGGCCAGATCCTGGGTTTTTTCTGTGTTTGAATCACGTAGTAATGTTGTAGCACACTGAAGCAGTCAATTAAACCTGGTTTCGATCAATATTTTAGAGGATAACACCGGTTAGGTCTGGGTTAGGTCTGGGTTATGCCCGCATCTCGCTCATGATTTTGCCTTCTTCGCATACTTGTTGGCCAGATCCTGGGTTTTTTTCGTGTTTGAATCACGTAGTAATCTGGTAGCACACTGAAGCAGTCAATTAAACCTGGTTTCGATCAATATTTTAGAGGATAACACAGATTAGGTCTGGGTTAGGTCTGAGTTATGCCCGCATCTGGCTCATGATTTTGCCTTCTTCGCATACTTGTTGGCCAGATCCTGGGTTTTTTCCGAGTTTGAATCACGTAGTAATGTTCTAGCACACTGAAGCAGTCAATTAAACCTGGTTTCGATCAATATTTTAGAGGATAACACCGGTTAGGTCTGGGTTAGGTTTGGGTTATGCCCGCATCTGGCTCATGATTTCGCCATTTTCGCAAACTTGTTGGCCAGATCCTGGGTTTTTTTCGTGTTTGAATCACGTAGTAATGTTGTACCACACTGAGGCAGTCAATTAAACCTGGTTTCGATCAATATTTCAGAGGATAACACCGGTTAGGTCTGGGTTAGGTCCGGGAAATGCACGCATCTGGCTCATGATTTCGCCTTTTTCGCAAACTTGTTGGCCAGATCCTGGGTTTTTTCCGTGTTTGAATCACGTAGTAATGTGGTAATTCACTGAAGTAGTCAATTAAACCTGGTTTCGATCAATATTTTCGAGGATAACACCGGTTAGGTCTGGGGTAGGTTTTTGTTATGCCCACATCTGGCTCATGATTTTGCCTTCTTCGCAAACTTGTTGGCCAGATCCTGGGTTTTTTTCGCGTTTGAATCACGTAGTAATGTGGTAACACACTGAAGCAGTCAATTAAACCTGGTTTCGATCAATATTTTGGAGGATAACACCGGTTAGGTCTGGGTTAGGTCTGGGTTATGCCCGCATCTGGCTCATGATTTCGCCTTTTTCGCAAACTTGTTGGCCAGATCCTGGGTTTTTTCCGTGTTGGAATCACGTAGTAATGTGGTAACACACTGAAGCAGTCAATTAAACCTGGTTTCGATCAATATTTTAGAGGATAACACCGGTTAGGTCTGGGTTAGGTCTGGGTTATGCCCGCATCTGGCTCATGATTTTGCCTTGTTCGCATACTTGTTAGCCAGATCCTGGGTTTTTTTCGTGTTTGAGTCACGTAGTAATGTGGTAACACACTGAAGCAGTCAATTAAACCTGGTTTCGATCAATATTTCAGAGGATAACACCGGTTAGGTCTGGGTTAGGTCTGGGTTATGCCCGCATCTGGCTCATGATTTTGCCTTTCTCGCAAACTTGTTGGCCAGATCCTGGGTTTTTTCTGTGTTTGAATCACGTAGTAATGTTGTAGCACACTGAAGCAGTCAATTAAACCTGGTTTCGATCAATATTTTAGAGGATAACACCGGTTAGGTCTGGGTTAGGTCTGGGTTATGCCCGCATCTCGCTCATGATTTTGCCTTCTTCGCATACTTGTTGGCCAGATCCTGGGTTTTTTTCGTGTTTGAATCACGTAGTAATCTGGTAGCACACTGAAGCAGTCAATTAAACCTGGTTTCGATCAATATTTTAGAGGATAACACAGATTAGGTCTGGGTTAGGTCTGAGTTATGCCCGCATCTGGCTCATGATTTTGCCTTCTTCGCATACTTGTTGGCCAGATCCTGGGTTTTTTCCGAGTTTGAATCACGTAGTAATGTTCTAGCACACTGAAGCAGTCAATTAAACCTGGTTTCGATCAATATTTTAGAGGATAACACCGGTTAGGTCTGGGTTAGGTTTGGGTTATGCCCGCATCTGGCTCATGATTTCGCCATTTTCGCAAACTTGTTGGCCAGATCCTGGGTTTTTTTCGTGTTTGAATCACGTAGTAATGTTGTACCACACTGAGGCAGTCAATTAAACCTGGTTTCGATCAATATTTCAGAGGATAACACCGGTTAGGTCTGGGTTAGGTCCGGGAAATGCACGCATCTGGCTCATGATTTCGCCTTTTTCGCAAACTTGTTGGCCAGATCCTGGGTTTTTTCCGTGTTTGAATCACGTAGTAATGTGGTAATTCACTGAAGTAGTCAATTAAACCTGGTTTCGATCAATATTTTCGAGGATAACACCGGTTAGGTCTGGGGTAGGTTTTTGTTATGCCCACATCTGGCTCATGATTTTGCCTTCTTCGCAAACTTGTTGGCCAGATCCTGGGTTTTTTTCGCGTTTGAATCACGTAGTAATGTGGTAACACACTGAAGCAGTCAATTAAACCTGGTTTCGATCAATATTTTGGAGGATAACACCGGTTAGGTCTGGGTTAGGTCTGGGTTATGCCCGCATCTGGCTCATGATTTTGTCTTCTTCGCATACTTGTTGGCCAGATCCTGGGCTTTTTTCGTGTTTGAATCACGTAGTAATGTGGTAACACACTGAAGCAGTCAATTAAACCTGGTTCCGATCAATATTTTAGAGGATAACACCGGTTAGGTCTGGGTTAGGTCTGGGTTATGCCCGCATCTGGCTCATGATTTTGCCTTCTTCGCATACTTGTTGGCCAGATCCTGGGTTTTTTTCGTGTTTGAATCACGTAGTAATGTGGTAACACACTGAAGGAGTCAATTAAACCAGGTTTCGATCAATATTTTAGAGGATAACACCGGTTAGGTCTGTGTTAGGTCTGGGTTAGGTTTGGGTTATGCCCGCATCTGGCTCATGATTTTGCCTTCTTCGCAAACTTGTTGGCCAGATCCTGGGCTTTTTCCGTGTTTGAATCACGTAGTAATGTGGTAATACACTGAAGCAGTCAATCAAACCTGGTTTCGATCAATATTTCAGAGGATAACGCCGGTTAGGTCTGGGTTAGGTCTGGGTTATGCCCGCACCTGGCTCATGATTTTGCCTTCTTCGCATACTTGTTGGCCAGATCCTGGGTTTTTTTCGTGTTTGAATCACGTAGTAATGTGGTAACACACTGAAGCAGTCAATTAAACCTGGTTTCGATGAATATTTTAGAGGATAACACCGGTTAGGTCTGGGTTAGGTCTGGGATATGCGCGCATCTGGCTTATACTTTCGCGTTTTTCGCAAACTTTTTGGCCAGATCCTGGGTTTTTTCCGTGTTTGAATCACGTAGTAATGTGGTACCACACTGAGGTAGTCAATTAAACCTGGTTTCGATCAATATTTTGGAGGATAACACCGGTTAGGTCTGGGTTAGGTCTGGGTTATGCCCGCATCTGGCTCATGATTTTGCCTTCTTCGCAAACTTGTTGGCCAGATCCTGGGCTTTTTCCGTGTTTGAATCACGTAGTAATGTGGTAATACACTGAAGCAGTCAATCAAACCTGGTTTCGATCAATATTTTAGAGGATAACACCGGTTAGGTCTGGGTTAGGTCTGGGATATGCGCGCATCTGGCTTATACTTTCGCGTTTTTCGCAAACTTTTTGGCCAGATCCTGGGTTTTCTCCGTGTTTGAATCACGTAGTAATGTGGTACCACACTGAGGTAGTCAATTAAACCTGGTTTCGATCAATATTTTGGAGGATAACACCGGTTAGGTCTGGGTAAGGTCTGGGTTAGGTCTGGGTTATGCCCGCATCTGGCTCATGATTTTGCCTTCTTCGCATACTTGTTGGCCAGATCCTGGGTTTTTTTCGTGTTTGAATCACGTAGTAATGTGGTAACACACTGAGGTAGTCAATTAAACCTGGTTTCGATCAATATTTTGGAGGATAACACCGGTTAGGTCTGGGTTAGGTCTGGGTTAGGTCTGGGTTATGCCCGCATCTGGCTCATGATTTTGCCTTCTTCGCATACTTGTTGGCCAGATCCTGGGTTTTTTTCGTGTTTGAATCACGTAGTAATGTGGTAACACACTGAAGGAGTCAATTAAACCAGGTTTCGATCAATATTTTAGAGGATAACACCGGTTAGGTCTGTGTTAGGTCTGGGTTAGGTTTGGGTTATGCCCGCATCTGGCTCATGATTTTGCCTTCTTCGCAAACTTGTTGGCCAGATCCTGGGCTTTTTCCGTGTTTGAATCACGTAGTAATGTGGTAATACACTGAAGCAGTCAATCAAACCTGGTTTCGATCAATATTTCAGAGGATAACGCCGGTTAGGTCTGGGTTAGGTCTGGGTTATGCCCGCACCTGGCTCATGATTTTGCCTTCTTCGCATACTTGTTGGCCAGATCCTGGGTTTTTTTCGTGTTTGAATCACGTAGTAATGTGGTAACACACTGAAGCAGTCAATTAAACCTGGTTTCGATCAATATTTCAGAGGATAACACCGGTTAGGTCTGGGTTAGGTCCGGGAAATGCACGCATCTGGCTCATGATTTCGCCTTTTTCGCAAACTTGTTGGCCAGATCCTGGGTTTTTTCCGTGTTTGAATCACGTAGTAATGTGGTAATTCACTGAAGCAGTCAATTAAACCTGGTTTCGATCAATATTTTCGAGGATAACACCGGTTAGGTCTGGGGTAGGTTTTTGTTATGCCCACATCTGGCTCATGATTTTGCCTTCTTCGCAAACTTGTTGGCCAGATCCTGGGTTTTTTTCGCGTTTGAATCACGTAGTAATGTGGTAACACACTGAAGCAGTCAATTAAACCTGGTTTCGATCAATATTTTGGAGGATAACACCGGTTAGGTCTGGGTTAGGTCTGGGTTATGCCCGCATCTGGCTCATGATTTTGCCTTCTTCGCATACTTGTTGGCCAGATCCTGGGTTTTTTTCGTGTTTGAATCACGTAGTAATGTGGTAACACACTGAAGCAGTCAATTAAACCTGGTTCCGATCAATATTTTAGAGGATAACACCGGTTAGGTCTGGGTTAGGTCTGGGTTCTGCCCGCATCTGGCTCATGATTTTGCCTTCTTCGCATACTTGTTGGCCAGATCCTGGGTTTTTTTCGTGTTTGAATCACGTAGTAATGTGGTAACACACTGAAGCAGTCAATTAAACCTGGTTTCGACGAATATTTTAGAGGATAACACCGGTTAGGTCTGGGATATGCGCGCTTCTGGCTTATACTTTCGCCTTTTTCGCAAACTTGTTGGCCAGATCCTGGGTTTTTTCCGTGTTTGAATCACATAGTAATGTGGTAACACACTGAAGCAGTCAATTAAACCTGGTTTCGATCAATATTTCAGAGGATAACACCGGTTAGGTCTGGGTTAGGTCTGGGTTCTGCCCGCATCTGGCTCATGATTTCGCCTTTTTCGCAAACTTGTTGGCCAGATCCTGGGTTTTTTCCGTGTTAGAATCACGTATTAATGTGGTAACACAATGAAGCAGTCAACTAACCCAGGTTTCGATCCATATTTCAGAGGATAACACCGGTTAGGTCTGGTTTAGGTCCTGGTTATGCCCGCATCTGGCTCATGATTTTGCCTTCTTCGCATACGTGTTGGCCACGTGTTGACGATAAAACTGTAAGATATAGGATGAATTAAGTTCCATGTCCCTAAAATTTTCCAAATCATAGATTTGAAAATGATTTAGATATTTAGATGATTTTAGTGTGGGTATTTATACAAGTATGTAAATCTCTATTTATGCATAACATGTTACCCCTAAATGGGCAAGTTAATGAATTATATACATGTTAATTGTATAATAATAACCCTTTGTTCCTCATAAAAATTCATAACTGAATTGCTATCATTCTAAAAAAATCCATCCCAAAATATATTGTCAAAACTAGTAATAAATTATTTGAACAAGGTGATAACAGATTTGAAATATTTAATAAAATTTAGATACCAGTAGTATTAATAAAAGATAATATTAATACTATTTTGACACTGTTATTTGATTTTAATATTAATTATAGATACTTTGATTATTGATTTATTAAAACATAAAGTTAATGAAGTCCCAGTAGATTATAAATATTTTAAAGAGCATGAATTAGCATAGAATTTCATAAAAAATTTGATGAGTGATAGAAGTAACTTGAATAATCTGAATTTTGTAGCTTTTACTATATCTTTGGATATGGAATCACAGATTCATTTTATTAATAAAAATAGAGATAGTACTGATGATTTACTCAGACTCGTTAAAGTAAGTGGGCCAAGTGGGAAGAATATTAAGATAGGTAGATAGATATTGGTAAAAGTATTCCTCTTGTCCTTATATAGGAAATCTTTAATATTACAAATAAACTCTTTCTGTAAAATCTTGAACTTATCATTACAATTTATAGAATTAAAGTCAACGCATCTAATAATGAAAGTAGAAACTGACTTTAAAATCTTGTCTATTGGATAACATAGAGTTAGATTCTTTTATCGATGAATTATGAACAAACTGAACTGAAGTATTTTATAGACTTGTCAAGAACGTTTTTTGGTATATTCCTAGCAAACGACGCGTTCAACGATCGGGATGAGTTATACGTAATTCGATTCGTCTAATTCAGTATATTATTTCATTAGTATATGCATTTCATTATCTGCGGAAATTCGGTATTTTTACAAAGTAACTAAGTATTTTAAATATATTCTGACAGGTTCACAGGTGGAAACAAGTGACTGTCGTTACCTGTGTTCAAAATGCCAGCTAGTCAAATGCTAATTTGTTAACAATAACATTTATTGAATGAAATTTCTGCTATTTCTGCAAATATCTCATTGAATAAATCACCATCTTTCTATTATATATACATTTACTAAATACATAATGGCTCAGGTATCCAATGAAGTTACTCTTATTGAAAATATAAAATATTGATAGTATTATATGTTAGAAAAAAGTGGTTTCTTCAATTTAATTCATGTAAGCATCAGTAATGAGATCTTGAAAATTGACGCTGTGATTAATTTTCAAATGGCCTCTGTGCCATTATTTCTACAACAAAATGTTGATTCATCAGTCTCTATCTACTCTACCCTTCCACAATTGCTGCGCAGTATTTTTATTTAATGTTAGTTATATAATATCACGACATTGCTCATAATTATATGTTAGCATATATGGTAATTTTAAAACAATATCTGTAACTGAGTTTGTTTTTAGAAAACCACGTTCTTTGCTTTTCAAATATCTTTATATAATGCAATGGCTTTTAAAAAATAAGGGTATAAACATCTCACCGTAAACCGTAAATAGTTTACATTTTAAAGATCCAGAAACAGGCGCTCATACGAATAAAACAGAAACTACGTGGAAGCATAGTAAACACTTTTTGCCTGAATATTGTCGGTTAGTATTTGCAGTTCCACACGTTTTTTAATATGTTTTTCTAACATATAATACAAAATAATAAATATTATATTTTCTATTTTCAGCAAAAAAGATAATTTCATTGGGTACTTAAGCCATTACGTGTTTTATAAACCTTCCAAGCAAGGAAAGGATGATTTATTTAATCAGTTCTTAAAAGAAATTTCAGAAATTTCATTTGATGATGATCGATTCTGTAAAAAATCAAAATATACCAGACTTAGATGATAATGAAATTTAATAATAAAAACAAGTTAAACCAACGTACTGCGTACAATAGTAATTTACTATATATTGTAAACACTGTCAGCGACGGGGAGACATTTTTTACTGTTGCTGCATGTACTGTCTACATACCTGGTTTTAATACTGTCCACCTGACCGACTCGTGGAAGTTCTATGCCTAAAAAAATGATTTTTATGCATCATACAAATTCTTCTACAAATTCCCATTTGACAATGTAGAATAGATCCAATTAGATAAATTATTTATAATTTTTAAAATGAACATAGCAACGATGGTCACTAGTTTCTATCTGTGAACCTGTCAAAAAATCTACTTGACCTTACTTTTTTACTGTAACTTTTTATAATAACTGTTAAAATACTGTTTATATTATTTATTATAATGAATCTTGTTACAAAACAAACACACTTATTTTCCATTGTGAAAAGAAAACTTAAAAACTAAAAGAACATTCCTCTACATGTGCTTCTTTCACACACACACACACACACACACACACACACACACACCACACTACCCCTCTTATCTGAAACGGTAAACTCCTAAACACTAAAGAAACTAACGAATTTTAAGTCATATTTCTAACACGCCTTCTTGACTTAAAATTTATCAAAACAACAACAAAAATTTTGCCTTTCCTAACGATTTAGTCAGTACATCTGCAATTTGATCGTCCGTAGTCACACTTATTAGTCCCTTTTTTCATAATCATAAACAAAATGATAACTTATATCTATATGCTTGGAATTTTTTGAAAATTTTCCATTTTTTGATAAGGCTATCGCTCCAATATTGTCTTCATATATTTTTACTGGATTGTCATTCTTCACGTCAAAAACAGATAAAATGCCCTTAATTGGAATGATTTCTTCTACACAATCAGCAAGAGCGTAGTATTCAGCATGCGTTGAGGCTCTGGAGACAATTTTTTGTTTTTGCGATTTCCATAGTACTACATTTCCAAAAACTCGTATGATTATCCCTGTAGTCGATTTTCTGTCCGTAGTGTCTGCAGCCCAATCAGCGTCAACAAATGCATCCATTATTTCCTGAGTAGTTGAGTTATAAACAAGATTTATGGAACGAGTGTGATACAAGTATTTTAGAACACGTGTGCTGTCATAGCTATTTTGGAATCGACTTAGGTAATTGACCGCAAATGAAATGTCTGGGCGAGTACCATTTGCAATATACAATAATGCTCCAATTAAATTCCTATATTTCAGTTCTTCATCCACTATATCAGCAGGTTCAATTTTTCGATTCATTTCCATAGGTGTATCGAACCTTTTACTATTTATTATTCCGTACTTATGACTAAGATTTTCAATATATTTTTCTTGATTCAAGTATATTTCCTCTTTACTTTGGTTACGTTGTACTTCAATTCCCAAGTATTGCTTTATTTGTCCCAAGTCTTTCATGCGAAATCGTTTATTAAGCATGATCTTAACTTCATCTATAGCCATTTCATTTATACCACTGATTAATATATCATCCACATATAAAATAATATATATTTTTGTGTCGTTTATCTCTCCAGTATACAGACAGTAATCATAATCAGATCTTTTAAAATGCAAGCTTATCATGTAATTATGAAAACAATCATACCAGTCACGTGGACTTTCTCTCAATCCATAAAGCGCCTTCTTAAGTAAACAAACCTTATCTGACTGTATATTACTACCATCAGGAGGGTAGATGTAAACTTCAGACTTGATATTTCCGTTTAAAAAAGCTGTTTGAACATCCATTTGTTCTATTTTTAAATTTTTAACACATGCAATTGACAGCAACACCTTTAGCGTGCTCATTCTTGCAACCGGTGAATAAACTTCTTCATCGCTTTGGTACAACTGTTGGAAATGCGACTTTGGCGACAATGCGCGCTTTGCATACTCCATCTGTCTTAATTCTATATATCCACTTTACTTCAATTATTTTCTTATTTATTGGAACGTTGACCAAATCCCATGTGTCGTTTTCTTTTAAACCATCAAGTTCTTGTTTCATAGCCGCTTTCCATTTTCTTGACTCTTCGCAGTTCAATGGTTCTTGGTAGTTTTCAGGTATCAAAGCATTGCAATAGTTTGTATATACGACATGATCATCAAATTTCACACATTATGTTACGCTTGGGGCGTGTATCTTATTTAACTTCCTCAGTTTTGCTGCATTGATAATCGTCAGTTTTATTTTCTTTTATTTTCAAAACTCTTTCTTCTTCTTCTTCTTCTTCTTTTGGCGTTTCCCCTTCGTATTTTTCTTCGTTATCAGTATTTCTATAAATGGTATATCTTGCACGTGACGACTTACAACTATTTTGTCATTAACCAATATCTGTATACCCTATTAATATTAATTCCTTTTTCGGCCTTTGGATTTAGCTTTGAATATCTGCATGCCTCGGGAATTCGTACAAAAGCAGTGCTTCCATATAAGTGTAAGTTTGAAACATCAGCCCTTTTATTAAAAAATATTTCATATGGTGTTTTTCTTATTCTTGTGTTTGCTAATAGGCGATTTCCAATGTAGGCAGCCGTGTAAATACATTCTGGCCAATAAAACTTGTCGACATTTGCCTCTGACAGCAAGCAGCGTGCACGATCCATTATCGTTCTGTTGTGCCTTTCGGCGACTCCGTTCAATTCGTGTGTGTATGCTGGTCCTGGTTTCAAATAAATACCTTCTCGTTTCGCTAATTCATCAAAGTTTTTGTTAAGATATGATTCTCTTCCATTGTCACATCGAATTTCTTTAATACTTTTTCCAGTTTGATTTTTTACTAATTTCCTAATATACCTAATGAAGCAATAAAAAACATCACTTTTTTGTTTTATGCAATACACAACAGCAATTTTACTGAAATCATCTATAAAAGACACAAAGTATTTCTCACCATTATGACCTGTCTGAGTTATTGGACCATGGACATCTGTATGGACTATTTGTAACAAATCATTTGCTCTTGTACGTTTGTTTTTAAATTTCAAATTTGTCATTTTATTCTCCGGACAAACTTCGCATTTTATAAATTCGTTTTCGAGTTTCACCGGTGTTCCATTTAGCAGCTGAGCTTCACACAAATATTTTAAATCTCTAAAATTTGTGTGACAAGGTATATATCTATGCCATTTTTCTATATTTGAAATTCCCATTGAACTAGTGTACGTACTTGTTTTCTTATTCTCAAGTCTGGCAACTTCTCCATTTAATTCAAAGAGTTTATTTCTTTTAACAGCAATAGCAATGAGTTTTTCTTTCGAATTACAAATTTTATTGTAATTCATTGTCTTTCTCAAACATTATTTTTAATTGTTTTGATTTACAAATACAAGAGACACTTAGTAAGTTTTGTTTCATTTCTGGTACATAGTATATACATTTTTAATCTTTATTTCCTCCGACTTATCATTAATGTTAATCATTACATTACCAATTTTTCCAGATATTAGTTTAAAACCATCACCAACTTTAATATCAACCGGGTTTTGTAGATTTTTGGATTCATAAAAGTACTCATCTGTGTTTATTATGTGATCTGAGCAACCACTATCTAGTAGCCATTTAATATTTCTACTTCTTCTATTTTGCTACTTTTCATTACTTCAACCTTGAATGAATTGTAATTTCTACTGTCATCTAGACTCGAATTTCCAGCCACTTTTCTATCGTGTCTATTTTGTATATGTTTGAAAAGGTTGCATTTTGTAATAATTATTAAAGTTTTCTGGGCAGTAACGTTGGATGTGCCCTGACTTATTACACTGACTTAACATACCGCTTCAGTAGTCGTTGCACTGCTATGCTGATTATCCTTTGAATTGAGATACTTGTTCTGATTGCGTTGTACGTGTCGAAACCTATGACCTCTAGGATTTTTAGTTAAATTTGAACTAAAAGTGCAAGTGTAATTTCTGCTGTACTCAAAGTAGTAACTCTTACCGTTTCTCTTTTGATACTCTAACAGTAATTTAGATTTTACATACTCAACTGTTTTCTCCTTCGTTGGCAGTGCATCAATAATATCAACAATACGTGAGAAGTTAACGTTAATAACAGATAATTCAATTTATCCTCTTCATTCACAGTCTCACCAGTATTTTTGAGCCTATTTATATGCGTTTCAAATTCGTTAAAGAAGTCACTTGGATTTTCACCTTCTTTCAGTTTTAATTCTAACAATCTTCTTTTACACAATAGCTTTACTGCACTGTTTTTAACTAGATAAATTTCGTCAAGCTTTGCAATCATATTTTTCGCAGTCGTTTCTGATATTATTAATTCTAACTGAGTGTTTGAAATACTGTTTACGATGTAACTTTTTGCTTTAATTTCCTTTTTTATTCCAATCTTCGACTCTTATTTCAGCCGGTCTTTCATCATGTAGAATAACCTCGTTACAGTCTTTCATTTCTAAAAATAAATTTAGCCTGAATTTCCAGTTCCATAAAATATTTGTAACATGAAATCGTCCTTTTTTTCACTTGCCATGCTTCAAACTTAGGTTATCTTCCTTTCACAACTAAATTTCTTTTCTTTACTGTTAACGAACAAACCACGGACCTCTGCTACCATGTTAAAATACTGTTTATATTATTTATTATAATGAATCTTGTTACAAAACAAACACACTTATTTTCCATTGTGAAAAGAAAACTTAAAAACTAAAAGAACATTCCTCGACGTGTGCTTCTCTCACAAACACACACACAAACACACATGCGCGCGCACACACTCCTAAACACTAAAGAAACTAACGAATTTTAAGTCATATTTCTAACAATAACAGTAACAGTTTATAAAAAAATAACGAATTTCCACAGATGCATAGAAATGCATATCAATAATGTACTGAATTAGGCGAATCGAATAATGTATAACTCACCCCGATCCGTGAACGGGCCTAGCGTTTGCTAGGAATATAATGTTCCATAACTTTTCAACAAAGTCTAAAATTTTTCCCAAGGGTTTTTGAATACCTATACACTGTATAGATATCCTGTTTCCTTCAACCGAACGACACGTGTCCCTAAAAAATATATTTATAAAGTAAGTCGGTCAAGTAGGAAGAATATTCAGATATTTAAGAATATGAATATATTGGTAAAAATATCCATTCCTCTTACCTTTATGTCCTGTGTATTGGATAATATAGATTTACATACTTTTACCGCTGAATTCGAAATTCTGAACTAAACATAGGTACAGGACTCGTAAAAACCGTTTTTTATTCTTTTTATAGTTTTATCTGTTTTCCAAAAAACAACCAATTAAATTAAGTTGCAAGAATGCAAAAGCGATAAAACTTACAGAGGCTTTAATAGAAAATTATAAAACAAAATGTTTACTTAAGACTTTACCTTTTGTAAAAACCGGCGATATTGACTGTGTGTGTGTAAATCGTCGTACGTTCGTGCCCGGTGCAGTAAAACACATGCATCGATCTAGGTTACGTACGTTCCTCACGTGCCACTTTCTCAATCTATACTTTTACATAAAAATTACTTAGAAAATCACTCCTACTCCTCATTTGGACAGAATTTTTACTTTCATGATTTTAGCGAAAAGTCGTTTTCCTGCTCGGGGAACACATATGTACAGGGTGTTCGGCCACCCCTGGGAAAAATTTTAATGGGGGATTCTAGATGCCAAAATACGAAAATACAGACGAAAATCAAGAATACCAATTTGTTGATAGAGGCTGCGTTGAAAAGTTATTAACAATTAAACTCAAAAATTTCAAATCGTTCTGGAAAAATTGTTATCGGTTGCGGGGGTCAATTGCAATCATTTTTGGTGAATACACATACCTCCGAAATCTTACCCACTTTCGAGATAAAAATTCGAGAATGTGTGAAATTTTTTCGATGGAAAAGAAAAATTTCAAATCGTTTTGGAAAAATTGTTATCGGTTGCGGGGGTTACTTACAACCATTTTGGGTGAATCGTCATACCCCCCTAATCATGCGCATTTTCGAGAAAGAAATTCAGTACGGGCGGAACTTTAAACGTTAATAACTTTTTAATAAAGCCTCCATTAACAAATTGGTATTCTTGATTTTCGTCTTACTTTGGTCTCTAGAATCCCCTGGGAGAAATTGTAATGGGAGATTCTAGAGGTTAAAGTAGGATGAAAATCAAGAATACCAATTTGTTGATGGAGTAATACGATACTAAACAAGTTATTGACGTTTAAAGTTCCGCTCTTACTTTCGAATGTTTTTCTCGAAAATGCGCAGGATTTCGTATGTGGTATGTCTATTCACCGAAAATAATTGTAATTGACCCCCGAAACCGAAAGTAATTTTTTCAGAACGATTTGAAATTTTCTTTTTCTTTCGTCGAAAAATTTAGGCACTGTCTGTCGATTTTTCTTAAAAATTCCTTTCTGATTTTTATTCAGTTTGTAAAATAGTTGTTTAATAATACTCTTTGTGTAGGTACCCATGAGCTCTACTCGCGAAAAAAAACGTTTCATTGGAATATATTCACTATTCACTATATCAGTAGGAGTTGCGGGGGCTGTTTGAAAATTTGACCAGTTATATGGGATTTTTCTCACTTTACGGGGTCAAGGAACAACTTTTCCAACATCTCTACATATTCTCCATTAAAATATGCGTTGTGTTGCTGTTTGAAACATTAAAATCGTTCAATCCGGCTGTCGACCAAAAAAAAAAAATGCTTGTAACTGACCCCTGCAACGAAAACTAATTCTTCCAAGACGATTCGAAATTCTTTTTTACTTGAATTTTTTTTGTCGAAACTGAGTAGGATTTCGGGGGTACGATTCTAACTGACCTCCGCGACCAAAAATAATTTTTTCAGAACGATTTGAAATTTTTTTATTTAATGTTATTAATAACTACTTTTTAACGAAACCTCAGTCGAAAAATTGATATTCTTAATTTTCGTCTTATTTTGGCTTCTAGAATCTCCCATTAAAATTTTTCCCAGGGGTGGCCAAACACCCTGTATATATTAAATCAATATTAATGAAATTACACCTTGACCGAATTCATTTCAATCCCCCCACACTAATACATATATTGTGTGTAGCCCATAAATGGTTGAGAATGGAGTCACCTTTCCTATACTGGTATTATTAGATGGTCGCAGGTCCTGCATAAATTTCAATTTACATAATTTTTGTTTTGAGTAAACTCATTTTACTTTTTTGTATATTACCTAATGCAACTCATATTTTCCAGCCATGCGATGTAGGAATATTTAGACGATTAAAAGTTGCATGGCGAAAGGTAGTACAGGAACATAGACAAAGTACGTAGGTAGACTAAACCCATTACGAAGGTGAATTTCGCACCAATATATATATCATACCATATATAAATTCCATGAAGAAGGAAATGCTTTTAAAGCTTGTGGTGGCCTATGACCGTTTAACTCAAATACAATTTACTAGACAAAACGTATTTCAGAAAGAAGAAAATAAATTAGAATTCATGTCGCCAGATGAAACTGACATCAATGACAGCAATATAGGTAGTTTTACATAGCATTCAAGAGCATATTCCAGATGATCTGAGAGGGGAACAATTTTCTTTTCTATATAGAAAATATTAAAATACAATCGGGACACAACTAAGACACAACACAAGACACAACTCGCAGAGAGAAAGCACTGCTGATGTTCAACGCAGTGCAGTTCATAGTAACAGTAAAACCAATACCAGTGTAGAAGACTAATTTAACAACGTTTCGCTAGAAGAAACTAATATATGATATACTGATCATTAATTAACTTTAATATTTCATGACAATGATGCTTTTACTTTTTTCTAATGGGAATTGTTTTGTTTCCGATGGTACTGAAATCAAACTACATTAATTCTACAACGTTACTTTACTTATTTTCTCGTAAAGACAAAGATTCTTCAGAATCTATTCTGGATAAACATTATCAACATTATCAAAAAATTGAAAAAACAACAAAGAAAAGAAAAGAAAAGAAAAGTAATATAGAAAGGTGTGTGCAATCAAAGTTACATCAAAGACATGGAAATAGACTCAGCTTGAAAAAATAGAAGCAATTGATAACCAGGAAAAAGAAAAACAAAGAATGAAAGAAGAACGATTAGAAAAGAAAAAAACAAGCCGAGAAATTAAAAGAAGAAAAGCTATTGAAAAAAGAAAGAAAAACAGAAAAATGAAAAGGAAAAGGAGAAAGAAAAGCAAGACGAAGAGAAGGAGAAATGTAAAACTCAAACTAAAAATAAAAATAAAGTTAAGAACGTGAAAAGAAAATAATAAATAATATTATTGTGTTGTTTTTACAGGGTGAATGTAGTAACTGAACCAGGTGGTTATGACTATGCAACATTTTTATTAGCATCTTTTTCAAACTCCACTTGGAACAACACTGTACGTATGTATGTATGGGATTATCAGGAACCGTGTTTGTTCGTTAATCGGCACACTCGTATTTATTTCGTTAAACACAGTCACACCTACTACGTACTTTTCTTCAATCTTTCTCTCTTCCGTGCTGTCTTTTCTCGCTTTCTGGGTTATTCACCCATCAGCTGTTCGGCCGTACGCTCGCCGCGTGTTGACGGCTTTTTCGGCGGTAACCGTCTTCGCTCGTGCAAGCTCGTGGACAGCGAACGATTCGCTGTTCGACCAAAAATTCGTGCGCGATTTAATAATTTTCAACTGCACGGTTCCCTACATACAGGGTGTTCGGCCATCCATGGGAAAAATTTTAATGGGGGATTCTAGAGGTCAAAATAAGACGAAAATCAAGAATACCAATTTGTTGATGGAGGCACTGTTAAAAAGTTATTAATGTTTAAAGTTCCGCTCGTACTGAATTTTTTTCTCGAAAATGCGCAAGATTACGGGGGTATGTCTATACATAAAAAATGATTGTCACCGACCCTCGCAACTGAAAATAATTTTTCACAGAACGATTTGAAATCTTTCTTTTTCATCGAAAAATATAGGCACCCGATTAGATTTTCGGTAAGGAATTTTTTTCTCGAAAGTGCGTAGGATTTCGGGGGTATGTGTAATGACCAAAAATGATTGTAATTGACCCCTGTAACCGAAAATAATTTTTTTAGAACGATTTGAAAAATTTGTTTTTCGCCGAAAAATATCAACACATACTCGAATTTTTTTCTCGAAACTGAGTAGGATTCCGAATATATGTCTATTCACTAAAAATGCTTGTAATTGACCTCCGCAGCCGAAAATAATTTTTCTGGAACGATTTGAAATTTTTGAATCAAAATGTTAATAACTTTTAACGAAGCCTCCATCAATAAATTGGTATTCTTGATTTTCGTCTTAGTTTGGCCTCTAGAATATCCTATTAAAATGTTTCTCAGGGCTGGCCGAACACCCTCTATACTACTATGTTTACTAGATCCTGGGTTTTTCTCGGGTTTGAATCACGTAGTAATGTGGTACCACACAGAAACAGTCCATTAAACCCGGATTCGGACAGTATTTTGGAGGATAACACTGGTGAGGCTTGGGTTTCGTCTGGGTTATGTCCGCACCTGGCTCATGATTTTGCCATCTTCGCATACTTGTTGGCCAGATCCTGGGGTTTTTTCGTGTTTGAATCACGTAGTAATGTGGTAACAAACTGAAGCAGTCAATAAAACCTGGTTTCGATCAATATTTTAGAGGATAACACCGGTTAGGTCTGGGTTAGGTCTGGGATTTGCGCGCATCTGGCTTATACTTTCGCCTTTTTCGCAAACTTGTTGGCCAGATCCTGGGTATTTTCCGTGTTTGAATCACGTAGTAATGTGGTAGCACACTGAAGCAGTCAATTAAACCTGGTTTCGATCAATATTTCAGAGGATAACGCCGGTTAGGTCTGGGTTAGGTCTGGGTTATGCCCGCACCTGGCTCATGATTTTGCCTTCTTCGCATACTTGTTGGCCAGATCCTGGGTATTTTCCGTGTTTGAATCACGTAGTAATGTGGTAGCACACTGAAGCAGTCAATTAAACC
Organism: Colletes latitarsis; assembly: GCF_051014445.1. Lineage (NCBI taxonomy): Eukaryota > Metazoa > Arthropoda > Insecta > Hymenoptera > Colletidae > Colletes > Colletes latitarsis. The sequence continues at coordinate 222,403 of NW_027488373.1, read as the reverse complement.
TGGTTTCGATCAATATTTCAGAGGATAACGCCGGTTAGGTCTGGATTAGGTCTGGGTTATGCCCGCACCTGGCTCATGATTTTGCCTTCTTCGCATACTTGTTGGCCAGATCCTGGGTTTTTTTCGTGTTTGAATCACGTAGTAATGTGGTAACACACTGAAGCAGTCAATTAAACCTCGTTTCGCTCAGTATTTTAGAGGATAACACCGGTTAGGTCTGGGTTAGGTCTGGGTTATGCCCGCATCTGGCTCATGATTTTGCCTTCTTCGCATACTAGTTGGCCAGATCCTGGGTTTTTTCCGTGTTTGAATCACGTAGTAATGTGGTAACACACTGAAGCAGTCAATTAAACCTGGTTTCGATCAATATTTTAGAGGATAACACCGGTTAGGTCTGGGTTAGGTCTGGGTTATGCCCGCATCTGGCTCATGATTTTGCCTTCTTCGCATACTAGTTGGCCAGATCCTGGGTTTTTTTCGTGTTTGAATCACGTAGTAATGTGGTAACATACTGAAGCAGTCAATTAAACCTGGTTTCGATCAATATTTTAGAGGATAACACCGGTTAGGTCTGGGTTAGGTCTGGGTTATGCCCGCATCTGGCTCATGATTTTGCCTTCTTCGCATACTTGTTGGCCAGATCCTGGGTTTTTTTCGTGTTTGAATCACGTAGTAATGTGGTAACACACTGAAGCAGTCAATTAAACCTGGTTTCGACGAATATTTTAGAGGATAACACCGGTTAGGTCTGGGATATGCGCGCTTCTGGCTTATACTTTCGCCTTTTTCGCAAACTTGTTGGCCAGATCCTGGGTTTTTTCCGTGTTTGAATCACGTAGTAATGTGGTAACACACTGAAGCAGTCAATTAAACCTGGTTTCGATCAATATTTCAGAGGATAACACCGGTTAGGTCTGGTTTAGGTCCTGGTTATGCCCCCATCTGGCTCATGATTTTGCCTTCTTCGCATACGTGTTGGCCACGTGTTGACGATAAAACTGTAAGATATAGGATGAATTAAGTTCCATGTCCCTAAAATTTTCCAAATCATAGATTTAAAAATGATTTAGATATTTAGATGATTTTAGTGTGGGTATTTATACAAGTATGTAAATCTCTATTTATGCATAACATGTTACCCCTAAATGGGCAAGTTAATGAATTATATACATGTTAATTGTATAATAATAACCCTTTGTTCCTCATAAAAATTCATAACTGAATTGCTATCATTCTAAAAAAATCCATCCCAAAATATATTGTCAAAACTAGTAATAAATTATTTGAACAAGGTGATAACAGATTTGAAATATTTAATAAAATTTAGATACCAGTAGTATTAATAAAAGATAATATTAATACTATTTTGACACTGTTATTTGATTTTAATATTAATTATAGATACTTTGATTATTGATTTATTAAAACATAAAGTTAATGAAGTCCCAGTAGATTATAAATATTTTAAAGAGCATGAATTAGCATAGAATTTCATAAAAAATTTGATGAGTGATAGAAGTAACTTGAATAATCTGAATTTTGTAGCTTTTACTATATCTTTGGATATGGAATCACAGATTCATTTTATTAATAAAAATAGAGATAGTACTGATGATTTACTCAGACTCGTTAAAGTAAGTGGGCCAAGTGGGAAGAATATTAAGATAGGTAGATAGATATTGGTAAAAGTATTCCTCTTGTCCTTATATAGGAAATCTTTAATATTACAAATAAACTCTTTCTGTAAAATCTTGAACTTATCATTACAATTTATAGAATTAAAGTCAACGCATCTAATAATGAAAGTAGAAACTGACTTTAAAATCTTGTCTATTGGATAACATAGAGTTAGATTCTTTTATCGATGAATTATGAACAAACTGAACTGAAGTATTTTATAGACTTGTCAAGAACGTTTTTTGGTATATTCCTAGCAAACGACGCGTTCAACGATCGGGATGAGTTATACGTAATTCGATTCGTCTAATTCAGTATATTATTTCATTAGTATATGCATTTCATTATCTGCGGAAATTCGGTATTTTTACAAAGTAACTAAGTATTTTAAATATATTCTGACAGGTTCACAGGTGGAAACAAGTGACTGTCGTTACCTGTGTTCAAAATGCCAGCTAGTCAAATGCTAATTTGTTAACAATAACATTTATTGAATGAAATTTCTGCTATTTCTGCAAATATCTCATTGAATAAATCACCATCTTTCTATTATATATACATTTACTAAATACATAATGGCTCAGGTATCCAATGAAGTTACTCTTATTGAAAATATAAAATATTGATAGTATTATATGTTAGAAAAAAGTGGTTTCTTCAATTTAATTCATGTAAGCATCAGTAATGAGATCTTGAAAATTGACGCTGTGATTAATTTTCAAATGGCCTCTGTGCCATTATTTCTACAACAAAATGTTGATTCATCAGTCTCTATCTACTCTACCCTTCCACAATTGCTGCGCAGTATTTTTATTTAATGTTAGTTATATAATATCACGACATTGCTCATAATTATATGTTAGCATATATGGTAATTTTAAAACAATATCTGTAACTGAGTTTGTTTTTAGAAAACCACGTTCTTTGCTTTTCAAATATCTTTATATAATGCAATGGCTTTTAAAAAATAAGGGTATAAACATCTCACCGTAAACCGTAAATAGTTTACATTTTAAAGATCCAGAAACAGGCGCTCATACGAATAAAACAGAAACTACGTGGAAGCATAGTAAACACTTTTTGCCTGAATATTGTCGGTTAGTATTTGCAGTTCCACACGTTTTTTAATATGTTTTTCTAACATATAATACAAAATAATAAATATTATATTTTCTATTTTCAGCAAAAAAGATAATTTCATTGGGTACTTAAGCCATTACGTGTTTTATAAACCTTCCAAGCAAGGAAAGGATGATTTATTTAATCAGTTCTTAAAAGAAATTTCAGAAATTTCATTTGATGATGATCGATTCTGTAAAAAATCAAAATATACCAGACTTAGATGATAATGAAATTTAATAATAAAAACAAGTTAAACCAACGTACTGCGTACAATAGTAATTTACTATATATTGTAAACACTGTCAGCGACGGGGAGACATTTTTTACTGTTGCTGCATGTACTGTCTACATACCTGGTTTTAATACTGTCCACCTGACCGACTCGTGGAAGTTCTATGCCTAAAAAAATGATTTTTATGCATCATACAAATTCTTCTACAAATTCCCATTTGACAATGTAGAATAGATCCAATTAGATAAATTATTTATAATTTTTAAAATGAACATAGCAACGATGGTCACTAGTTTCTATCTGTGAACCTGTCAAAAAATCTACTTGACCTTACTTTTTTACTGTAACTTTTTATAATAACTGTTAAAATACTGTTTATATTATTTATTATAATGAATCTTGTTACAAAACAAACACACTTATTTTCCATTGTGAAAAGAAAACTTAAAAACTAAAAGAACATTCCTCTACATGTGCTTCTTTCACACACACACACACACACACACCACACTACCCCTCTTATCTGAAACGGTAAACTCCTAAACACTAAAGAAACTAACGAATTTTAAGTCATATTTCTAACACGCCTTCTTGACTTAAAATTTATCAAAACAACAACAAAAATTTTGCCTTTCCTAACGATTTAGTCAGTACATCTGCAATTTGATCGTCCGTAGTCACACTTATTAGTCCCTTTTTTCATAATCATAAACAAAATGATAACTTATATCTATATGCTTGGAATTTTTTGAAAATTTTCCATTTTTTGATAAGGCTATCGCTCCAATATTGTCTTCATATATTTTTACTGGATTGTCATTCTTCACGTCAAAAACAGATAAAATGCCCTTAATTGGAATGATTTCTTCTACACAATCAGCAAGAGCGTAGTATTCAGCATGCGTTGAGGCTCTGGAGACAATTTTTTGTTTTTGCGATTTCCATAGTACTACATTTCCAAAAACTCGTATGATTATCCCTGTAGTCGATTTTCTGTCCGTAGTGTCTGCAGCCCAATCAGCGTCAACAAATGCATCCATTATTTCCTGAGTAGTTGAGTTATAAACAAGATTTATGGAACGAGTGTGATACAAGTATTTTAGAACACGTGTGCTGTCATAGCTATTTTGGAATCGACTTAGGTAATTGACCGCAAATGAAATGTCTGGGCGAGTACCATTTGCAATATACAATAATGCTCCAATTAAATTCCTATATTTCAGTTCTTCATCCACTATATCAGCAGGTTCAATTTTTCGATTCATTTCCATAGGTGTATCGAACCTTTTACTATTTATTATTCCGTACTTATGACTAAGATTTTCAATATATTTTTCTTGATTCAAGTATATTTCCTCTTTACTTTGGTTACGTTGTACTTCAATTCCCAAGTATTGCTTTATTTGTCCCAAGTCTTTCATGCGAAATCGTTTATTAAGCATGATCTTAACTTCATCTATAGCCATTTCATTTATACCACTGATTAATATATCATCCACATATAAAATAATATATATTTTTGTGTCGTTTATCTCTCCAGTATACAGACAGTAATCATAATCAGATCTTTTAAAATGCAAGCTTATCATGTAATTATGAAAACAATCATACCAGTCACGTGGACTTTCTCTCAATCCATAAAGCGCCTTCTTAAGTAAACAAACCTTATCTGACTGTATATTACTACCATCAGGAGGGTAGATGTAAACTTCAGACTTGATATTTCCGTTTAAAAAAGCTGTTTGAACATCCATTTGTTCTATTTTTAAATTTTTAACACATGCAATTGACAGCAACACCTTTAGCGTGCTCATTCTTGCAACCGGTGAATAAACTTCTTCATCGCTTTGGTACAACTGTTGGAAATGCGACTTTGGCGACAATGCGCGCTTTGCATACTCCATCTGTCTTAATTCTATATATCCACTTTACTTCAATTATTTTCTTATTTATTGGAACGTTGACCAAATCCCATGTGTCGTTTTCTTTTAAACCATCAAGTTCTTGTTTCATAGCCGCTTTCCATTTTCTTGACTCTTCGCAGTTCAATGGTTCTTGGTAGTTTTCAGGTATCAAAGCATTGCAATAGTTTGTATATACGACATGATCATCAAATTTCACACATTATGTTACGCTTGGGGCGTGTATCTTATTTAACTTCCTCAGTTTTGCTGCATTGATAATCGTCAGTTTTATTTTCTTTTATTTTCAAAACTCTTTCTTCTTCTTCTTCTTCTTCTTCTTTTGGCGTTTCCCCTTCGTATTTTTCTTCGTTATCAGTATTTCTATAAATGGTATATCTTGCACGTGACGACTTACAACTATTTTGTCATTAACCAATATCTGTATACCCTATTAATATTAATTCCTTTTTCGGCCTTTGGATTTAGCTTTGAATATCTGCATGCCTCGGGAATTCGTACAAAAGCAGTGCTTCCATATAAGTGTAAGTTTGAAACATCAGCCCTTTTATTAAAAAATATTTCATATGGTGTTTTTCTTATTCTTGTGTTTGCTAATAGGCGATTTCCAATGTAGGCAGCCGTGTAAATACATTCTGGCCAATAAAACTTGTCGACATTTGCCTCTGACAGCAAGCAGCGTGCACGATCCATTATCGTTCTGTTGTGCCTTTCGGCGACTCCGTTCAATTCGTGTGTGTATGCTGGTCCTGGTTTCAAATAAATACCTTCTCGTTTCGCTAATTCATCAAAGTTTTTGTTAAGATATGATTCTCTTCCATTGTCACATCGAATTTCTTTAATACTTTTTCCAGTTTGATTTTTTACTAATTTCCTAATATACCTAATGAAGCAATAAAAAACATCACTTTTTTGTTTTATGCAATACACAACAGCAATTTTACTGAAATCATCTATAAAAGACACAAAGTATTTCTCACCATTATGACCTGTCTGAGTTATTGGACCATGGACATCTGTATGGACTATTTGTAACAAATCATTTGCTCTTGTACGTTTGTTTTTAAATTTCAAATTTGTCATTTTATTCTCCGGACAAACTTCGCATTTTATAAATTCGTTTTCGAGTTTCACCGGTGTTCCATTTAGCAGCTGAGCTTCACACAAATATTTTAAATCTCTAAAATTTGTGTGACAAGGTATATATCTATGCCATTTTTCTATATTTGAAATTCCCATTGAACTAGTGTACGTACTTGTTTTCTTATTCTCAAGTCTGGCAACTTCTCCATTTAATTCAAAGAGTTTATTTCTTTTAACAGCAATAGCAATGAGTTTTTCTTTCGAATTACAAATTTTATTGTAATTCATTGTCTTTCTCAAACATTATTTTTAATTGTTTTGATTTACAAATACAAGAGACACTTAGTAAGTTTTGTTTCATTTCTGGTACATAGTATATACATTTTTAATCTTTATTTCCTCCGACTTATCATTAATGTTAATCATTACATTACCAATTTTTCCAGATATTAGTTTAAAACCATCACCAACTTTAATATCAACCGGGTTTTGTAGATTTTTGGATTCATAAAAGTACTCATCTGTGTTTATTATGTGATCTGAGCAACCACTATCTAGTAGCCATTTAATATTTCTACTTCTTCTATTTTGCTACTTTTCATTACTTCAACCTTGAATGAATTGTAATTTCTACTGTCATCTAGACTCGAATTTCCAGCCACTTTTCTATCGTGTCTATTTTGTATATGTTTGAAAAGGTTGCATTTTGTAATAATTATTAAAGTTTTCTGGGCAGTAACGTTGGATGTGCCCTGACTTATTACACTGACTTAACATACCGCTTCAGTAGTCGTTGCACTGCTATGCTGATTATCCTTTGAATTGAGATACTTGTTCTGATTGCGTTGTACGTGTCGAAACCTATGACCTCTAGGATTTTTAGTTAAATTTGAACTAAAAGTGCAAGTGTAATTTCTGCTGTACTCAAAGTAGTAACTCTTACCGTTTCTCTTTTGATACTCTAACAGTAATTTAGATTTTACATACTCAACTGTTTTCTCCTTCGTTGGCAGTGCATCAATAATATCAACAATACGTGAGAAGTTAACGTTAATAACAGATAATTCAATTTATCCTCTTCATTCACAGTCTCACCAGTATTTTTGAGCCTATTTATATGCGTTTCAAATTCGTTAAAGAAGTCACTTGGATTTTCACCTTCTTTCAGTTTTAATTCTAACAATCTTCTTTTACACAATAGCTTTACTGCACTGTTTTTAACTAGATAAATTTCGTCAAGCTTTGCAATCATATTTTTCGCAGTCGTTTCTGATATTATTAATTCTAACTGAGTGTTTGAAATACTGTTTACGATGTAACTTTTTGCTTTAATTTCCTTTTTTATTCCAATCTTCGACTCTTATTTCAGCCGGTCTTTCATCATGTAGAATAACCTCGTTACAGTCTTTCATTTCTAAAAATAAATTTAGCCTGAATTTCCAGTTCCATAAAATATTTGTAACATGAAATCGTCCTTTTTTTCACTTGCCATGCTTCAAACTTAGGTTATCTTCCTTTCACAACTAAATTTCTTTTCTTTACTGTTAACGAACAAACCACGGACCTCTGCTACCATGTTAAAATACTGTTTATATTATTTATTATAATGAATCTTGTTACAAAACAAACACACTTATTTTCCATTGTGAAAAGAAAACTTAAAAACTAAAAGAACATTCCTCGACGTGTGCTTCTCTCACAAACACACACACAAACACACATGCGCGCGCACACACTCCTAAACACTAAAGAAACTAACGAATTTTAAGTCATATTTCTAACAATAACAGTAACAGTTTATAAAAAAATAACGAATTTCCACAGATGCATAGAAATGCATATCAATAATGTACTGAATTAGGCGAATCGAATAATGTATAACTCACCCCGATCCGTGAACGGGCCTAGCGTTTGCTAGGAATATAATGTTCCATAACTTTTCAACAAAGTCTAAAATTTTTCCCAAGGGTTTTTGAATACCTATACACTGTATAGATATCCTGTTTCCTTCAACCGAACGACACGTGTCCCTAAAAAATATATTTATAAAGTAAGTCGGTCAAGTAGGAAGAATATTCAGATATTTAAGAATATGAATATATTGGTAAAAATATCCATTCCTCTTACCTTTATGTCCTGTGTATTGGATAATATAGATTTACATACTTTTACCGCTGAATTCGAAATTCTGAACTAAACATAGGTACAGGACTCGTAAAAACCGTTTTTTATTCTTTTTATAGTTTTATCTGTTTTCCAAAAAACAACCAATTAAATTAAGTTGCAAGAATGCAAAAGCGATAAAACTTACAGAGGCTTTAATAGAAAATTATAAAACAAAATGTTTACTTAAGACTTTACCTTTTGTAAAAACCGGCGATATTGACTGTGTGTGTGTAAATCGTCGTACGTTCGTGCCCGGTGCAGTAAAACACGTGCATCGATCTAGGTTACGTACGTTCCTCACGTGCCACTTTCTCAATCTATACTTTTACATAAAAATTACTTAGAAAATCACTCCTACTCCTCATTTGGACAGAATTTTTACTTTCATGATTTTAGCGAAAAGTCGTTTTCCTGCTCGGGGAACACATATGTACAGGGTGTTCGGCCACCCCTGGGAAAAATTTTAATGGGGGATTCTAGATGCCAAAATACGAAAATACAGACGAAAATCAAGAATACCAATTTGTTGATAGAGGCTACGTTGAAAAGTTATTAACAATTAAACTCAAAAATTTCAAATCGTTCTGGAAAAATTGTTATCGGTTGCGGGGGTCAATTGCAATCATTTTTGGTGAATACACATACCTCCGAAATCTTACCCACTTTCGAGATAAAAATTCGAGAATGTGTGAAATTTTTTCGATGGAAAAGAAAAATTTCAAATCGTTTTGGAAAAATTGTTATCGGTTGCGGGGGTTACTTACAACCATTTTGGGTGAATCGTCATACCCCCCTAATCATGCGCATTTTCGAGAAAGAAATTCAGTACGGGCGGAACTTTAAACGTTAATAACTTTTTAATAAAGCCTCCATTAACAAATTGGTATTCTTGATTTTCGTCTTACTTTGGTCTCTAGAATCCCCTGGGAGAAATTGTAATGGGAGATTCTAGAGGTTAAAGTAGGATGAAAATCAAGAATACCAATTTGTTGATGGAGTAATACGATACTAAACAAGTTATTGACGTTTAAAGTTCCGCTCTTACTTTCGAATGTTTTTCTCGAAAATGCGCAGGATTTCGTATGTGGTATGTCTATTCACCGAAAATAATTGTAATTGACCCCCGAAACCGAAAGTAATTTTTTCAGAACGATTTGAAATTTTCTTTTTCTTTCGTCGAAAAATTTAGGCACTGTCTGTCGATTTTTCTTAAAAATTCCTTTCTGATTTTTATTCAGTTTGTAAAATAGTTGTTTAATAATACTCTTTGTGTAGGTACCCATGAGCTCTACTCGCGAAAAAAAACGTTTCATTGGAATATATTCACTATTCACTATATCAGTAGGAGTTGCGGGGGCTGTTTGAAAATTTGACCAGTTATATGGGATTTTTCTCACTTTACGGGGTCAAGGAACAACTTTTCCAACATCTCTACATATTCTCCATTAAAATATGCGTTGTGTTGCTGTTTGAAACATTAAAATCGTTCAATCCGGCTGTCGACCAAAAAAAAAAAATGCTTGTAACTGACCCCTGCAACGAAAACTAATTCTTCCAAGACGATTCGAAATTCTTTTTTACTTGAATTTTTTTTGTCGAAACTGAGTAGGATTTCGGGGGTACGATTCTAACTGACCTCCGCGACCAAAAATAATTTTTTCAGAACGATTTGAAATTTTTTTATTTAATGTTATTAATAACTACTTTTTAACGAAACCTCAGTCGAAAAATTGATATTCTTAATTTTCGTCTTATTTTGGCTTCTAGAATCTCCCATTAAAATTTTTCCCAGGGGTGGCCAAACACCCTGTATATATTAAATCAATATTAATGAAATTACACCTTGACCGAATTCATTTCAATCCCCCCACACTAATACATATATTGTGTGTAGCCCATAAATGGTTGAGAATGGAGTCACCTTTCCTATACTGGTATTATTAGATGGTCGCAGGTCCTGCATAAATTTCAATTTACATAATTTTTGTTTTGAGTAAACTCATTTTACTTTTTTGTATATTACCTAATGCAACTCATATTTTCCAGCCATGCGATGTAGGAATATTTAGACGATTAAAAGTTGCATGGCGAAAGGTAGTACAGGAACATAGACAAAGTACGTAGGTAGACTAAACCCATTACGAAGGTGAATTTCGCACCAATATATATATCATACCATATATAAATTCCATGAAGAAGGAAATGCTTTTAAAGCTTGTGGTGGCCTATGACCGTTTAACTCAAATACAATTTACTAGACAAAACGTATTTCAGAAAGAAGAAAATAAATTAGAATTCATGTCGCCAGATGAAACTGACATCAATGACAGCAATATAGGTAGTTTTACATAGCATTCAAGAGCATATTCCAGATGATCTGAGAGGGGAACAATTTTCTTTTCTATATAGAAAATATTAAAATACAATCGGGACACAACTAAGACACAACACAAGACACAACTCGCAGAGAGAAAGCACTGCTGATGTTCAACGCAGTGCAGTTCATAGTAACAGTAAAACCAATACCAGTGTAGAAGACTAATTTAACAACGTTTCGCTAGAAGAAACTAATATATGATATACTGATCATTAATTAACTTTAATATTTCATGACAATGATGCTTTTACTTTTTTCTAATGGGAATTGTTTTGTTTCCGATGGTACTGAAATCAAACTACATTAATTCTACAACGTTACTTTACTTATTTTCTCGTAAAGACAAAGATTCTTCAGAATCTATTCTGGATAAACATTATCAACATTATCAAAAAATTGAAAAAACAACAAAGAAAAGAAAAGAAAAGAAAAGTAATATAGAAAGGTGTGTGCAATCAAAGTTACATCAAAGACATGGAAATAGACTCAGCTTGAAAAAATAGAAGCAATTGATAACCAGGAAAAAGAAAAACAAAGAATGAAAGAAGAACGATTAGAAAAGAAAAAAACAAGCCGAGAAATTAAAAGAAGAAAAGCTATTGAAAAAAGAAAGAAAAACAGAAAAATGAAAAGGAAAAGGAGAAAGAAAAGCAAGACGAAGAGAAGGAGAAATGTAAAACTCAAACTAAAAATAAAAATAAAGTTAAGAACGTGAAAAGAAAATAATAAATAATATTATTGTGTTGTTTTTACAGGGTGAATGTAGTAACTGAACCAGGTGGTTATGACTATGCAACATTTTTATTAGCATCTTTTTCAAACTCCACTTGGAACAACACTGTACGTATGTATGTATGGGATTATCAGGAACCGTGTTTGTTCGTTAATCGGCACACTCGTATTTATTTCGTTAAACACAGTCACACCTACTACGTACTTTTCTTCAATCTTTCTCTCTTCCGTGCTGTCTTTTCTCGCTTTCTGGGTTATTCACCCATCAGCTGTTCGGCCGTACGCTCGCCGCGTGTTGACGGCTTTTTCGGCGGTAACCGTCTTCGCTCGTGCAAGCTCGTGGACAGCGAACGATTCGCTGTTCGACCAAAAATTCGTGCGCGATTTAATAATTTTCAACTGCACGGTTCCCTACATACAGGGTGTTCGGCCATCCATGGGAAAAATTTTAATGGGGGATTCTAGAGGTCAAAATAAGACGAAAATCAAGAATACCAATTTGTTGATGGAGGCACTGTTAAAAAGTTATTAATGTTTAAAGTTCCGCTCGTACTGAATTTTTTTCTCGAAAATGCGCAAGATTACGGGGGTATGTCTATACATAAAAAATGATTGTCACCGACCCTCGCAACTGAAAATAATTTTTCACAGAACGATTTGAAATCTTTCTTTTTCATCGAAAAATATAGGCACCCGATTAGATTTTCGGTAAGGAATTTTTTTCTCGAAAGTGCGTAGGATTTCGGGGGTATGTGTAATGACCAAAAATGATTGTAATTGACCCCTGTAACCGAAAATAATTTTTTTAGAACGATTTGAAAAATTTGTTTTTCGCCGAAAAATATCAACACATACTCGAATTTTTTTCTCGAAACTGAGTAGGATTCCGAATATATGTCTATTCACTAAAAATGCTTGTAATTGACCTCCGCAGCCGAAAATAATTTTTCTGGAACGATTTGAAATTTTTGAATCAAACTGTTAATAACTTTTTAACGAAGCCTCCATCAACAAATTGGTATTCTTGATTTTCGTCTTAGTTTGGCCTCTAGAATATCCTATTAAAATGTTTCTCAGGGCTGGCCGAACACCCTCTATACTACTATGTTTACTAGATCCTGGGTTTTTCTCGGGTTTGAATCACGTAGTAATGTGGTACCACACAGAAACAGTCCATTAAACCCGGATTCGGACAGTATTTTGGAGGATAACACTGGTTAGGCTTGGGTTTCGTCTGGGTTATGTCCGCACCTGGCTCATGATTTTGCCATCTTCGCATACTTGTTGGCCAGATCCTGGGGTTTTTTCGTGTTCGAATCACGTAGTAATGTGGTAACAAACTGAAGCAGTCAATAAAACCTGGTTTCGATCAAAATTTTAGAGGATAACACCGGTTAGGTCTGGGTTAGGTCTGGGAAATGCGCGCATCTGGCTTATACTTTCACCTTTTTCGCAAACTTGTTGGCCAGATCCTGGGTTTTTTCCGTGTTTGATCACGTAGTAATGTGGTAACACACTGAAGCAGTCAATAAAACCTGGTTTCGATCAATATTTTAGAGGATAACACCGGTTAGGTCTGGGTTAGGTCTGGGATTTGCGCGCATCTGGCTTATACTTTCGCCTTTTTCGCAAACTTGTTGGCCAGATCCTGGGTATTTTCCGTGTTTGAATCACGTAGTAATGTGGTAGCACACTGAAGCAGTCAATTAAACCTGGTTTCGATCAATATTTTAGAGGATAACACCGGTTAGGTCTGGGTTAGGTCTGGGATATGCGCGCATCTGGCTTATACTTTCACCTTTTTCGCAAACTTGTTGGCCAGATCCTGGGTTTTTTCCGTGTTTGATCACGTAGTAATGTGGTAACACACTGAAGCAGTCAATTAAACCTGGTTTCGATCAATATTTCAGAGGATAACGCCGGTTAGGTCTGGGTTAGGTCTGGGTTATGCCCGCACCTGGCTCATGATTTTGCCTTCTTCGCATACTTGTTGGCCAGATCCTGGGTTTTTTTCGTGTTTGAATCACGTAGTAATGTGGTAACACACTGAAGCAGTCAATTAAACCTCGTTTCGCTCAGTATTTTAGAGGATAACACCGGTTAGGTCTGGGTTAGGTCTGGGTTATGCCCGCATCTGGCTCATGATTTTGCCTTCTTCGCATACTAGTTGGCCAGATCCTGGGTTTTTTCCGTGTTTGAATCACGTAGTAATGTGGTAACACACTGAAGCAGTCAATTAAACCTGGTTTCGATCAATATTTTAGAGGATAACACCGGTTAGGTCTGGGTTAGGTCTGGGTTATGCCCGCATCTGGCTCATGATTTTGCCTTCTTCGCATACTAGTTGGCCAGATCCTGGGTTTTTTTCGTGTTTGAATCACGTAGTAATGTGGTAACATACTGAAGCAGTCAATTAAACCTGGTTTCGATCAATATTTTAGAGGATAACACCGGTTAGGTCTGGGTTAGGTCTGGGTTATGCCCGCATCTGGCTCATGATTTTGCCTTCTTCGCATACTTGTTGGCCAGATCCTGGGTTTTTTTCGTGTTTGAATCACGTAGTAATGTGGTAACACACTGAAGCAGTCAATTAAACCTGGTTTCGACGAATATTTTAGAGGATAACACCGGTTAGGTCTGGGATATGCGCGCTTCTGGCTTATACTTTCGCCTTTTTCGCAAACTTGTTGGCCAGATCCTGGGTTTTTTCCGTGTTTGAATCACGTAGTAATGTGGTAACACACTGAAGCAGTCAATTAAACCTGGTTTCGATCAATATTTCAGAGGATAACACCGGTTAGGTCTGGTTTAGGTCCTGGTTATGCCCCCATCTGGCTCATGATTTTGCCTTCTTCGCATACGTGTTGGCCACGTGTTGACGATAAAACTGTAAGATATAGGATGAATTAAGTTCCATGTCCCTAAAATTTTCCAAATCATAGATTTAAAAATGATTTAGATATTTAGATGATTTTAGTGTGGGTATTTATACAAGTATGTAAATCTCTATTTATGCATAACATGTTACCCCTAAATGGGCAAGTTAATGAATTATATACATGTTAATTGTATAATAATAACCCTTTGTTCCTCATAAAAATTCATAACTGAATTGCTATCATTCTAAAAAAATCCATCCCAAAATATATTGTCAAAACTAGTAATAAATTATTTGAACAAGGTGATAACAGATTTGAAATATTTAATAAAATTTAGATACCAGTAGTATTAATAAAAGATAATATTAATACTATTTTGACACTGTTATTTGATTTTAATATTAATTATAGATACTTTGATTATTGATTTATTAAAACATAAAGTTAATGAAGTCCCAGTAGATTATAAATATTTTAAAGAGCATGAATTAGCATAGAATTTCATAAAAAATTTGATGAGTGATAGAAGTAACTTGAATAATCTGAATTTTGTAGCTTTTACTATATCTTTGGATATGGAATCACAGATTCATTTTATTAATAAAAATAGAGATAGTACTGATGATTTACTCAGACTCGTTAAAGTAAGTGGGCCAAGTGGGAAGAATATTAAGATAGGTAGATAGATATTGGTAAAAGTATTCCTCTTGTCCTTATATAGGAAATCTTTAATATTACAAATAAACTCTTTCTGTAAAATCTTGAACTTATCATTACAATTTATAGAATTAAAGTCAACGCATCTAATAATGAAAGTAGAAACTGACTTTAAAATCTTGTCTATTGGATAACATAGAGTTAGATTCTTTTATCGATGAATTATGAACAAACTGAACTGAAGTATTTTATAGACTTGTCAAGAACGTTTTTTGGTATATTCCTAGCAAACGACGCGTTCAACGATCGGGATGAGTTATACGTAATTCGATTCGTCTAATTCAGTATATTATTTCATTAGTATATGCATTTCATTATCTGCGGAAATTCGGTATTTTTACAAAGTAACTAAGTATTTTAAATATATTCTGACAGGTTCACAGGTGGAAACAAGTGACTGTCGTTACCTGTGTTCAAAATGCCAGCTAGTCAAATGCTAATTTGTTAACAATAACATTTATTGAATGAAATTTCTGCTATTTCTGCAAATATCTCATTGAATAAATCACCATCTTTCTATTATATATACATTTACTAAATACATAATGGCTCAGGTATCCAATGAAGTTACTCTTATTGAAAATATAAAATATTGATAGTATTATATGTTAGAAAAAAGTGGTTTCTTCAATTTAATTCATGTAAGCATCAGTAATGAGATCTTGAAAATTGACGCTGTGATTAATTTTCAAATGGCCTCTGTGCCATTATTTCTACAACAAAATGTTGATTCATCAGTCTCTATCTACTCTACCCTTCCACAATTGCTGCGCAGTATTTTTATTTAATGTTAGTTATATAATATCACGACATTGCTCATAATTATATGTTAGCATATATGGTAATTTTAAAACAATATCTGTAACTGAGTTTGTTTTTAGAAAACCACGTTCTTTGCTTTTCAAATATCTTTATATAATGCAATGGCTTTTAAAAAATAAGGGTATAAACATCTCACCGTAAACCGTAAATAGTTTACATTTTAAAGATCCAGAAACAGGCGCTCATACGAATAAAACAGAAACTACGTGGAAGCATAGTAAACACTTTTTGCCTGAATATTGTCGGTTAGTATTTGCAGTTCCACACGTTTTTTAATATGTTTTTCTAACATATAATACAAAATAATAAATATTATATTTTCTATTTTCAGCAAAAAAGATAATTTCATTGGGTACTTAAGCCATTACGTGTTTTATAAACCTTCCAAGCAAGGAAAGGATGATTTATTTAATCAGTTCTTAAAAGAAATTTCAGAAATTTCATTTGATGATGATCGATTCTGTAAAAAATCAAAATATACCAGACTTAGATGATAATGAAATTTAATAATAAAAACAAGTTAAACCAACGTACTGCGTACAATAGTAATTTACTATATATTGTAAACACTGTCAGCGACGGGGAGACATTTTTTACTGTTGCTGCATGTACTGTCTACATACCTGGTTTTAATACTGTCCACCTGACCGACTCGTGGAAGTTCTATGCCTAAAAAAATGATTTTTATGCATCATACAAATTCTTCTACAAATTCCCATTTGACAATGTAGAATAGATCCAATTAGATAAATTATTTATAATTTTTAAAATGAACATAGCAACGATGGTCACTAGTTTCTATCTGTGAACCTGTCAAAAAATCTACTTGACCTTACTTTTTTACTGTAACTTTTTATAATAACTGTTAAAATACTGTTTATATTATTTATTATAATGAATCTTGTTACAAAACAAACACACTTATTTTCCATTGTGAAAAGAAAACTTAAAAACTAAAAGAACATTCCTCTACATGTGCTTCTTTCACACACACACACACACACACACCACACTACCCCTCTTATCTGAAACGGTAAACTCCTAAACACTAAAGAAACTAACGAATTTTAAGTCATATTTCTAACACGCCTTCTTGACTTAAAATTTATCAAAACAACAACAAAAATTTTGCCTTTCCTAACGATTTAGTCAGTACATCTGCAATTTGATCGTCCGTAGTCACACTTATTAGTCCCTTTTTTCATAATCATAAACAAAATGATAACTTATATCTATATGCTTGGAATTTTTTGAAAATTTTCCATTTTTTGATAAGGCTATCGCTCCAATATTGTCTTCATATATTTTTACTGGATTGTCATTCTTCACGTCAAAAACAGATAAAATGCCCTTAATTGGAATGATTTCTTCTACACAATCAGCAAGAGCGTAGTATTCAGCATGCGTTGAGGCTCTGGAGACAATTTTTTGTTTTTGCGATTTCCATAGTACTACATTTCCAAAAACTCGTATGATTATCCCTGTAGTCGATTTTCTGTCCGTAGTGTCTGCAGCCCAATCAGCGTCAACAAATGCATCCATTATTTCCTGAGTAGTTGAGTTATAAACAAGATTTATGGAACGAGTGTGATACAAGTATTTTAGAACACGTGTGCTGTCATAGCTATTTTGGAATCGACTTAGGTAATTGACCGCAAATGAAATGTCTGGGCGAGTACCATTTGCAATATACAATAATGCTCCAATTAAATTCCTATATTTCAGTTCTTCATCCACTATATCAGCAGGTTCAATTTTTCGATTCATTTCCATAGGTGTATCGAACCTTTTACTATTTATTATTCCGTACTTATGACTAAGATTTTCAATATATTTTTCTTGATTCAAGTATATTTCCTCTTTACTTTGGTTACGTTGTACTTCAATTCCCAAGTATTGCTTTATTTGTCCCAAGTCTTTCATGCGAAATCGTTTATTAAGCATGATCTTAACTTCATCTATAGCCATTTCATTTATACCACTGATTAATATATCATCCACATATAAAATAATATATATTTTTGTGTCGTTTATCTCTCCAGTATACAGACAGTAATCATAATCAGATCTTTTAAAATGCAAGCTTATCATGTAATTATGAAAACAATCATACCAGTCACGTGGACTTTCTCTCAATCCATAAAGCGCCTTCTTAAGTAAACAAACCTTATCTGACTGTATATTACTACCATCAGGAGGGTAGATGTAAACTTCAGACTTGATATTTCCGTTTAAAAAAGCTGTTTGAACATCCATTTGTTCTATTTTTAAATTTTTAACACATGCAATTGACAGCAACACCTTTAGCGTGCTCATTCTTGCAACCGGTGAATAAACTTCTTCATCGCTTTGGTACAACTGTTGGAAATGCGACTTTGGCGACAATGCGCGCTTTGCATACTCCATCTGTCTTAATTCTATATATCCACTTTACTTCAATTATTTTCTTATTTATTGGAACGTTGACCAAATCCCATGTGTCGTTTTCTTTTAAACCATCAAGTTCTTGTTTCATAGCCGCTTTCCATTTTCTTGACTCTTCGCAGTTCAATGGTTCTTGGTAGTTTTCAGGTATCAAAGCATTGCAATAGTTTGTATATACGACATGATCATCAAATTTCACACATTATGTTACGCTTGGGGCGTGTATCTTATTTAACTTCCTCAGTTTTGCTGCATTGATAATCGTCAGTTTTATTTTCTTTTATTTTCAAAACTCTTTCTTCTTCTTCTTCTTCTTCTTTTGGCGTTTCCCCTTCGTATTTTTCTTCGTTATCAGTATTTCTATAAATGGTATATCTTGCACGTGACGACTTACAACTATTTTGTCATTAACCAATATCTGTATACCTTATTAATATTAATTCCTTTTTCGGCCTTTGGATTTAGCTTTGAATATCTGCATGCCTCGGGAATTCGTACAAAAGCAGTGCTTCCATATAAGTGTAAGTTTGAAACATCAGCCCTTTTATTAAAAAATATTTCATATGGTGTTTTTCTTATTCTTGTGTTTGCTAATAGGCGATTTCCAATGTAGGCAGCCGTGTAAATACATTCTGGCCAATAAAACTTGTCGACATTTGCCTCTGACAGCAAGCAGCGTGCACGATCCATTATCGTTCTGTTGTGCCTTTCGGCGACTCCGTTCAATTCGTGTGTGTATGCTGGTCCTGGTTTCAAATAAATACCTTCTCGTTTCGCTAATTCATCAAAGTTTTTGTTAAGATATGATTCTCTTCCATTGTCACATCGAATTTCTTTAATACTTTTTCCAGTTTGATTTTTTACTAATTTCCTAATATACCTAATGAAGCAATAAAAAACATCACTTTTTTGTTTTATGCAATACACAACAGCAATTTTACTGAAATCATCTATAAAAGACACAAAGTATTTCTCACCATTATGACCTGTCTGAGTTATTGGACCATGGACATCTGTATGGACTATTTGTAACAAATCATTTGCTCTTGTACGTTTGTTTTTAAATTTCAAATTTGTCATTTTATTCTCCGGACAAACTTCGCATTTTATAAATTCGTTTTCGAGTTTCACCGGTGTTCCATTTAGCAGCTGAGCTTCACACAAATATTTTAAATCTCTAAAATTTGTGTGACAAGGTATATATCTATGCCATTTTTCTATATTTGAAATTCCCATTGAACTAGTGTACGTACTTGTTTTCTTATTCTCAAGTCTGGCAACTTCTCCATTTAATTCAAAGAGTTTATTTCTTTTAACAGCAATAGCAATGAGTTTTTCTTTCGAATTACAAATTTTATTGTAATTCATTGTCTTTCTCAAACATTATTTTTAATTGTTTTGATTTACAAATACAAGAGACACTTAGTAAGTTTTGTTTCATTTCTGGTACATAGTATATACATTTTTAATCTTTATTTCCTCCGACTTATCATTAATGTTAATCATTACATTACCAATTTTTCCAGATATTAGTTTAAATCCATCACCAACTTTAATATCAACCGGGTTTTGTAGATTTTTGGATTCATAAAAGTACTCATCTGTGTTTATTATGTGATCTGAGCAACCACTATCTAGTAGCCATTTAATATTTCTACTTCTTCTATTTTGCTACTTTTCATTACTTCAACCTTGAATGAATTGTAATTTCTACTGTCATCTAGACTCGAATTTCCAGCCACTTTTCTATCGTGTCTATTTTGTATATGTTTGAAAAGGTTGCATTTTGTAATAATTATTAAAGTTTTCTGGGCAGTAACGTTGGATGTGCCCTGACTTATTACACTGACTTAACATACCGCTTCAGTAGTCGTTGCACTGCTATGCTGATTATCCTTTGAATTGAGATACTTGTTCTGATTGCGTTGTACGTGTCGAAACCTATGACCTCTAGGATTTTTAGTTAAATTTGAACTAAAAGTGCAAGTGTAATTTCTGCTGTACTCAAAGTAGTAACTCTTACCGTTTCTCTTTTGATACTCTAACAGTAATTTAGATTTTACATACTCAACTGTTTTCTCCTTCGTTGGCAGTGCATCAATAATATCAACAATACGTGAGAAGTTAACGTTAATAACAGATAATTCAATTTATCCTCTTCATTCACAGTCTCACCAGTATTTTTGAGCCTATTTATATGCGTTTCAAATTCGTTAAAGAAGTCACTTGGATTTTCACCTTCTTTCAGTTTTAATTCTAACAATCTTCTTTTACACAATAGCTTTACTGCACTGTTTTTAACTAGATAAATTTCGTCAAGCTTTGCAATCATATTTTTCGCAGTCGTTTCTGATATTATTAATTCTAACTGAGTGTTTGAAATACTGTTTACGATGTAACTTTTTGCTTTAATTTCCTTTTTTATTCCAATCTTCGACTCTTATTTCAGCCGGTCTTTCATCATGTAGAATAACCTCGTTACAGTCTTTCATTTCTAAAAATAAATTTAGCCTGAATTTCCAGTTCCATAAAATATTTGTAACATGAAATCGTCCTTTTTTTCACTTGCCATGCTTCAAACTTAGGTTATCTTCCTTTCACAACTAAATTTCTTTTCTTTACTGTTAACGAACAAACCACGGACCTCTGCTACCATGTTAAAATACTGTTTATATTATTTATTATAATGAATCTTGTTACAAAACAAACACACTTATTTTCCATTGTGAAAAGAAAACTTAAAAACTAAAAGAACATTCCTCGACGTGTGCTTCTCTCACAAACACACACACAAACACACATGCGCGCGCACACACTCCTAAACACTAAAGAAACTAACGAATTTTAAGTCATATTTCTAACAATAACAGTAACAGTTTATAAAAAAATAACGAATTTCCACAGATGCATAGAAATGCATATCAATAATGTACTGAATTAGGCGAATCGAATAATGTATAACTCACCCCGATCCGTGAACGGGCCTAGCGTTTGCTAGGAATATAATGTTCCATAACTTTTCAACAAAGTCTAAAATTTTTCCCAAGGGTTTTTGAATACCTATACACTGTATAGATATCCTGTTTCCTTCAACCGAACGACACGTGTCCCTAAAAAATATATTTATAAAGTAAGTCGGTCAAGTAGGAAGAATATTCAGATATTTAAGAATATGAATATATTGGTAAAAATATCCATTCCTCTTACCTTTATGTCCTGTGTATTGGATAATATAGATTTACATACTTTTACCGCTGAATTCGAAATTCTGAACTAAACATAGGTACAGGACTCGTAAAAACCGTTTTTTATTCTTTTTATAGTTTTATCTGTTTTCCAAAAAACAACCAATTAAATTAAGTTGCAAGAATGCAAAAGCGATAAAACTTACAGAGGCTTTAATAGAAAATTATAAAACAAAATGTTTACTTAAGACTTTACCTTTTGTAAAAACCGGCGATATTGACTGTGTGTGTGTAAATCGTCGTACGTTCGTGCCCGGTGCAGTAAAACACGTGCATCGATCTAGGTTACGTACGTTCCTCACGTGCCACTTTCTCAATCTATACTTTTACATAAAAATTACTTAGAAAATCACTCCTACTCCTCATTTGGACAGAATTTTTACTTTCATGATTTTAGCGAAAAGTCGTTTTCCTGCTCGGGGAACACATATGTACAGGGTGTTCGGCCACCCCTGGGAAAAATTTTAATGGGGGATTCTAGATGCCAAAATACGAAAATACAGACGAAAATCAAGAATACCAATTTGTTGATAGAGGCTACGTTGAAAAGTTATTAACAATTAAACTCAAAAATTTCAAATCGTTCTGGAAAAATTGTTATCGGTTGCGGGGGTCAATTGCAATCATTTTTGGTGAATACACATACCTCCGAAATCTTACCCACTTTCGAGATAAAAATTCGAGAATGTGTGAAATTTTTTCGATGGAAAAGAAAAATTTCAAATCGTTTTGGAAAAATTGTTATCGGTTGCGGGGGTTACTTACAACCATTTTGGGTGAATCGTCATACCCCCCTAATCATGCGCATTTTCGAGAAAGAAATTCAGTACGGGCGGAACTTTAAACGTTAATAACTTTTTAATAAAGCCTCCATTAACAAATTGGTATTCTTGATTTTCGTCTTACTTTGGTCTCTAGAATCCCCTGGGAGAAATTGTAATGGGAGATTCTAGAGGTTAAAGTAGGATGAAAATCAAGAATACCAATTTGTTGATGGAGTAATACGATACTAAACAAGTTATTGACGTTTAAAGTTCCGCTCTTACTTTCGAATGTTTTTCTCGAAAATGCGCAGGATTTCGTATGTGGTATGTCTATTCACCGAAAATAATTGTAATTGACCCCCGAAACCGAAAGTAATTTTTTCAGAACGATTTGAAATTTTCTTTTTCTTTCGTCGAAAAATTTAGGCACTGTCTGTCGATTTTTCTTAAAAATTCCTTTCTGATTTTTATTCAGTTTGTAAAATAGTTGTTTAATAATACTCTTTGTGTAGGTACCCATGAGCTCTACTCGCGAAAAAAAACGTTTCATTGGAATATATTCACTATTCACTATATCAGTAGGAGTTGCGGGGGCTGTTTGAAAATTTGACCAGTTATATGGGATTTTTCTCACTTTACGGGGTCAAGGAACAACTTTTCCAACATCTCTACATATTCTCCATTAAAATATGCGTTGTGTTGCTGTTTGAAACATTAAAATCGTTCAATCCGGCTGTCGACCAAAAAAAAAAAATGCTTGTAACTGACCCCTGCAACGAAAACTAATTCTTCCAAGACGATTCGAAATTCTTTTTTACTTGAATTTTTTTTGTCGAAACTGAGTAGGATTTCGGGGGTACGATTCTAACTGACCTCCGCGACCAAAAATAATTTTTTCAGAACGATTTGAAATTTTTTTATTTAATGTTATTAATAACTACTTTTTAACGAAACCTCAGTCGAAAAATTGATATTCTTAATTTTCGTCTTATTTTGGCTTCTAGAATCTCCCATTAAAATTTTTCCCAGGGGTGGCCAAACACCCTGTATATATTAAATCAATATTAATGAAATTACACCTTGACCGAATTCATTTCAATCCCCCCACACTAATACATATATTGTGTGTAGCCCATAAATGGTTGAGAATGGAGTCACCTTTCCTATACTGGTATTATTAGATGGTCGCAGGTCCTGCATAAATTTCAATTTACATAATTTTTGTTTTGAGTAAACTCATTTTACTTTTTTGTATATTACCTAATGCAACTCATATTTTCCAGCCATGCGATGTAGGAATATTTAGACGATTAAAAGTTGCATGGCGAAAGGTAGTACAGGAACATAGACAAAGTACGTAGGTAGACTAAACCCATTACGAAGGTGAATTTCGCACCAATATATATATCATACCATATATAAATTCCATGAAGAAGGAAATGCTTTTAAAGCTTGTGGTGGCCTATGACCGTTTAACTCAAATACAATTTACTAGACAAAACGTATTTCAGAAAGAAGAAAATAAATTAGAATTCATGTCGCCAGATGAAACTGACATCAATGACAGCAATATAGGTAGTTTTACATAGCATTCAAGAGCATATTCCAGATGATCTGAGAGGGGAACAATTTTCTTTTCTATATAGAAAATATTAAAATACAATCGGGACACAACTAAGACACAACACAAGACACAACTCGCAGAGAGAAAGCACTGCTGATGTTCAACGCAGTGCAGTTCATAGTAACAGTAAAACCAATACCAGTGTAGAAGACTAATTTAACAACGTTTCGCTAGAAGAAACTAATATATGATATACTGATCATTAATTAACTTTAATATTTCATGACAATGATGCTTTTACTTTTTTCTAATGGGAATTGTTTTGTTTCCGATGGTACTGAAATCAAACTACATTAATTCTACAACGTTACTTTACTTATTTTCTCGTAAAGACAAAGATTCTTCAGAATCTATTCTGGATAAACATTATCAACATTATCAAAAAATTGAAAAAACAACAAAGAAAAGAAAAGAAAAGAAAAGAAATATAGAAAGGTGTGTGCAATCAAAGTTACATCAAAGACATGGAAATAGACTCAGCTTGAAAAAATAGAAGCAATTGATAACCAGGAAAAAGAAAAACAAAGAATGAAAGAAGAACGATTAGAAAAGAAAAAAACAAGCCGAGAAATTAAAAGAAGAAAAGCTATTGAAAAAAGAAAGAAAAACAGAAAAATGAAAAGGAAAAGGAGAAAGAAAAGCAAGACGAAGAGAAGGAGAAATGTAAAACTCAAACTAAAAATAAAAATAAAGTTAAGAACGTGAAAAGAAAATAATAAATAATATTATTGTGTTGTTTTTACAGGGTGAATGTAGTAACTGAACCAGGTGGTTATGACTATGCAACATTTTTATTAGCATCTTTTTCAAACTCCACTTGGAACAACACTGTACGTATGTATGTATGGGATTATCAGGAACCGTGTTTGTTCGTTAATCGGCACACTCGTATTTATTTCGTTAAACACAGTCACACCTACTACGTACTTTTCTTCAATCTTTCTCTCTTCCGTGCTGTCTTTTCTCGCTTTCTGGGTTATTCACCCATCAGCTGTTCGGCCGTACGCTCGCCGCGTGTTGACGGCTTTTTCGGCGGTAACCGTCTTCGCTCGTGCAAGCTCGTGGACAGCGAACGATTCGCTGTTCGACCAAAAATTCGTGCGCGATTTAATAATTTTCAACTGCACGGTTCCCTACATACAGGGTGTTCGGCCATCCATGGGAAAAATTTTAATGGGGGATTCTAGAGGTCAAAATAAGACGAAAATCAAGAATACCAATTTGTTGATGGAGGCACTGTTAAAAAGTTATTAATGTTTAAAGTTCCGCTCGTACTGAATTTTTTTCTCGAAAATGCGCAAGATTACGGGGGTATGTCTATACATAAAAAATGATTGTCACCGACCCTCGCAACTGAAAATAATTTTTCACAGAACGATTTGAAATCTTTCTTTTTCATCGAAAAATATAGGCACCCGATTAGATTTTCGGTAAGGAATTTTTTTCTCGAAAGTGCGTAGGATTTCGGGGGTATGTGTAATGACCAAAAATGATTGTAATTGACCCCTGTAACCGAAAATAATTTTTTTAGAACGATTTGAAAAATTTGTTTTTCGCCGAAAAATATCAACACATACTCGAATTTTTTTCTCGAAACTGAGTAGGATTCCGAATATATGTCTATTCACTAAAAATGCTTGTAATTGACCTCCGCAGCCGAAAATAATTTTTCTGGAACGATTTGAAATTTTTGAATCAAATTGTTAATAACTTTTTAACGAAGCCTCCATCAACAAATTGGTATTCTTGATTTTCGTCTTAGTTTGGCCTCTAGAATATCCTATTAAAATGTTTCTCAGGGCTGGCCGAACACCCTCTATACTACTATGTTTACTAGATCCTGGGTTTTTCTCGGGTTTGAATCACGTAGTAATGTGGTACCACACAGAAACAGTCCATTAAACCCGGATTCGGACAGTATTTTGGAGGATAACACTGGTTAGGCTTGGGTTTCGTCTGGGTTATGTCCGCACCTGGCTCATGATTTTGCCATCTTCGCATACTTGTTGGCCAGATCCTGGGTATTTTCCGTGTTTGAATCACGTAGTAATGTGGTAGCACACTGAAGCAGTCAATTAAACCTGGTTTCGATCAATATTTCAGAGGATAACGCCGGTTAGGTCTGGGTTAGGTCTGGGTTATGCCCGCACCTGGCTCATGATTTTGCCTTCTTCGCATACTTGTTGTCCAGATCCTGGGTTTTTTTCGTGTTTGAATCACGTAGTAATGTGGTAACACACTGAAGCAGTCAATTAAACCTCGTTTCGCTCAGTATTTTAGAGGATAACACCGGTTAGGTCTGGGTTAGGTCTGGGTTATGCCCGCATCTGGCTCATGATTTTGCCTTTTTCGCAAACTTGTTGGCCAGATCCTGGGTTTTTTCCGTGTTTGAATCACGTAGTAATGTTGTAGCACACTGAAGCAGTCAATTCAACCTGGTTTCGATCAATATTTTAGAGGATAACACCGGTTAGGTCTGGGTTAGGTCTGGGATATACGCGCATCTGGCTTATACTTTCGCCTTTTTCGCAAACTTGTTGGCCAGATCCTGGGTTTTTTTCGTGTTGGAATCACGTAGTAATGTGGTAACACACTGAAGCAGTCAATTAAACCTGGTTTCGATCAATATTTTAGAGGATAACACCGGTTAGGTCTGGGTTAGGTCTGGGTTATGCCCGCATCTGGCTCATGATTTTGCCTTGTTCGCATACTTGTTAGCCAGATCCTGGGTTTTTTTCGTGTTTGAATCACGTAGTAATGTTGTACCACACTGAGGCAGTCATTTAAACCTGGTTTCGATCCATATTTCAGAGGATAACACTGGTTAGGTCTGGGATAGGTCCGGGAAATGCACGCATCTGGCTCATGATTTCGCCTTTTTCGCAAACTTGTTGGCCAGATCCTGGGTTTTTTCCGTGTTTGAATCACGTAGTAATGTGGTAATACACTGAAACAGTCAATTAAACCTGGTTCCGATCAATATTTTAGAGGATAACACCGGTTAGGTCTGTGTTAGGTCTGGGATATGCGCGTATCTGGCTTACACTTTCGCCATTTTCGCAAACTTGTTGCCCAGATCCTGGGTTTTTTCCGTGTTTGAATCACGTAGTAATGTGGTAACACAATGAAGCAGTCAATTAAACCTGGTTTCGATTAATATTTTAGAGGATAACACCGGTTAGGTCTGGGTTAGGTCTGGGATATACGCGCATCTGGCTTATACTTTCGCCTTTTTCGCAAACTTGTTGGCCAGATCCTGGGTTTTTTTCGTGTTGGAATGACGTAGTAATGTGGTAACACACTGAAGCAGTCAATTAAACCTGGTTTCGATCCATATTTTAGAGGATAACACCGGTTAGGTCTGGGTTAGGTCTGGGTTATGCCCGCATCTGGCTCATGATTTTGCCTTCTTCGCATACTTGTTGGCCAGATCCTGGGTTTTTTTCGTGTTTGAATCACGTAGTAATGTGGTAACACACTGAAGCAGTCAATTAAACCTGGTTCCGATCAATATTTTAGAGGATAACACCGGTTAGGTCTGGGTTAGGTCTGGGTTATGCCCGCATATGGCAAATGATTTTGCGTTCTTCGCATACTTGTTGGCCAGATCCTGGGTTTTTTTCGTGTTTGAATCACGTAGTAATGTGGTAACACACTGAAGCAGTCAATTGAACCTGGTTTCGATCAATATTTTAGAGGATAACACCGGTTAGGTCTGGGTTAGGTCTGGGATATACGCGCATCTGGCTTATACTTTCGCCTTTTTCGCAAACTTGTTGGCCAGATCCTGGGTTTTTTTCGTGTTGGAATCACGTAGTAATGTGGTAACACACTGAAGCAGTCAATTAAACCTGGTTTCGATCAATATTTTAGAGGATAACACCGGTTAGGTCAGGGTTAGGTCTGGGTTATGCCCGCATCTGGCTCATGATTTTGCCTTCTTCGCATACTTGTTGGCCAGATCCTGGGTTTTTTTCGTGTTAGAATCACGTATTAATGTGGTAACACAATGAAGCAGTCAACTAACCCAGGTTTCGATCAATATTTTGGAGGATAACACCGGTTAGGTCTGGGTTAGGTCTGGGTTATGCCCGCATCTGGCTCATGATTTTGCCTTTTTCGCAAACTTGTTGGCCAGATCCTGGGTTTTTTCCGTGTTTGAATCACGTAGTAATGTTGTAGCACACTGAAGCAGTCAATTAAACCTGGTTTCGATCAATATTTTAGAGGATAACACCGGTTAGGTCTGGGTTAGGTCTGGGTTATGCCCGCATCTGGCTCATGATTTTGCCTTCTTCGCATACTTGTTGGCCAGATCCTGGGTTTTTTCCGTGTTTGAATCACGTAGTAATGTGGTAACACACTGAAGCAGTCAATTAAACCTCGTTTCGATCAATATTTTAGAGGATAACACCGGTTAGGTCTGGGTTAGGTCTGGGTTATGCCCGCATCTGGCTCATGATTTTGCCTTCTTCGCATACTTGTTGGCCAGATCCTGGGTTTTTTTCGTGTTTGAATCACGTAGTAATGTGGTAACACACTGAAGCAGTCAATTAAACCTGGTTTCGATCAATATTTTAGAGGATAACACCGGTTAGGTCTGTGTTAGGTCTGGGATATGCGCGTATCTGGCTTACACTTTCGCCATTTTCGCAAACTTGTTGCCCAGATCCTGGATTTTTTCCGTGTTTGAATCACGTAGTAATGTTGTACCACACTGAGGCAGTCAATTAAACCTGGTTTCGATCCATATTTTAGAGGATAACACCGGTTAGGTCTGGGTTAGGTCTGGGTTATGCCCGCATCTGGCCCATGATTTCGCCTTTTTCGCAAACTTGTTGGCCAGTTCCTGGGTTTTTTCCGTGTTTGAATCACGTAGTAATGTGGTAACACAATGAAGCAGTCAATTAAACCTGGTTTCGATTAATATTTTAGAGGATAACACCGGTTAGGTCTGGGTTAGGTCTGGGATATACGCGCATCTGGCTTATGCTTTCGCCTTTTTCGCAAACTTGTTGGCCAGATCCTGGGTTTTTTGCGTGTTGGAATCACGTAGTAATGTGGTAACACACTGAAGCAGTCAATTAAACCTGGTTTCGATCAATATTTTAGAGGATAACACCGGTTAGGTCTGGGTTAGGTCTGGGTTATGCCCGCATCTGGCTCATGATTTTGCCTTCTTCGCATACTTGTTGGCCAGATCCTGGGTTTTTTTCGTGTTTGAATCACGTAGTAATGTGGTAACACAATGAAGCAGTCAATTAAACCTGGTTTCGATTAATATTTTAGAGGATAACACCGGTTAGGTCTGGGTTAGGTCTGGGATATACGCGCATCTGGCTTATGCTTTCGCCTTTTTCGCAAACTTGTTGGCCAGATCCTGGGTTTTTTGCGTGTTGGAATCACGTAGTAATGTGGTAACACACTGAAGCAGTCAATTAAACCTGGTTTCGATCAATATTTTAGAGGATAACACCGGTTAGGTCTGGGTTAGGTCTGGGTTATGCCCGCATCTGGCCCATGATTTCGCCTTTTTCGCAAACTTGTTGGCCAGTTCCTGGGTTTTTTCCGTGTTTGAATCACGTAGTAATGTGGTAACACAATGAAGCAGTCAATTAAACCTGGTTTCGATTAATATTTTAGAGGATAACACCGGTTAGGTCTGGGTTAGGTCTGGGTTATGCCCGCATATGGCAAATGATTTTGCGTTCTTCGCATACTTGTTGGCCAGATCCTGGGTTTTTTTCGTGTTTGAATCACGTAGTAATGTGGTAACACACTGAAGCAGTCAATTGAACCTGGTTTCGATCAATATTTTAGAGGATAACACCGGTTAGGTCTGGGTTAGGTCTGGGTTATGCCCGCATCTGGCTCATGATTTTGCCTTCTTCGCATACTTGTTGGCCAGATCCTGGGTTTTTTTCGTGTTTGAATCACGTAGTAATGTGGTAACACACTGAAGCAGTCAATTAAACCTGGTTTCGATCAATATTTTAGAGGATAACACAGGTTAGGTCTGGGTTAGGTCTGGGATATGCGCGTATCTGGCTTACACTTTCGCCATTTTCGCAAACTTGTTGCCCAGATCCTGGGTTTTTTCCGTGTTTGAATCACGTAGTAATGTTGTACCACACTGAGGCAGCCAATTAAACCTGGTTTCGATCCATATTTCAGAGGATAACACCGGTTAGGTCTGGGATAGGTCCGGGAAATGCACGCATCTGGCTCATGATTTCGCCTTTTTCGCAAACTTGTTGGCCAGATCCTGGGTTTTTTCCGTGTTTGAATCACGTAGTAATGTGGTAATACACTGAAGCAGTCAATTAAACCTGGTTTCGATCAGTACTTTAGAGGATAACACCGGTTAGGTCTGGGTTAGGTCTGGGTTATGCCCGCATCTGGCGCATGATTTTGCCTTCTTCGCATACTTGTTGGCCAGATCCTGGGTTTTTTTCGTGTTTGAATCACGTAGTAATGTGGTAACACACTGAAGCAGTCAATTAAACCTGGTTTCGATCAATTTTTTTAGAGGATGACACCGGATAGGTCTGGGTTAGGTCTGGGTTATGCGCGCATCTGGCTCATGATTTTGCCTTTTTCGCAAACTTGTTGGCCAGATCCTGGGTTTTTTTTGTGTTTGAATCACGTAGTAATGTTGTAGCACACTGATGCAGTCAATTAAACCTGGTTTCGATCAATATTCTAGAGGATAACACCGGTTAGGTCCGGGTTAGGTCTGGGATATACGCGCATCTGGCTTATACTTTCGCCTTTTTCGCAAACTTGTTAGCCAGATCCTGGGTTTTTTCCGTGTTTGAATCACGTAGTAATGTGGTAACACACTGAAGCAGCCAATTAAACCTGGTTTCGATCAATATTTTAGAGGATAACACCGGTTAGGTCTGGGTTAGGTCTGGGTTATGCCCGCATCTGGCGCATGATTTTGCCTTCTTCGCATACTTGTTGGCCAGATCCTGGGTTTTTTCCGCGTTTGAATCACGTAGTAATGTGGTAATACACTGAAGCAGTCAATTAAACCTGGTTTCGATCAATATTTTAGAGGATAACACCGGTTAGGTCTGGGTTAGGTCCGGGAAACGCACGCATCTGGCTTATACTTTCGCCTTTTTCGCAAACTTGTTAGCCAGATCCTGGGTTTTTTCCGTGTTTGAATCACGTAGTAATGTGGTAACACACTGAAGCAGCCAATTAAACCTGGTTTCGATCAATATTTTAGAGGATAACACCGGTTAGGTCTGGGTTAGGACTGGGATATGCGCGCATCTGGCTTATACTTTCGCCTTTTTCGCAAACTTGTTGGCAAGCTCCTGGGTTTTTTCCGCGTTTGAATCACGTAGCAATGTGGTAATACACTGAAGCAGTCAATTAAACCTGGTTTCGATCAATATTTTAGAGGATAACACCGGTTAGGTCTGGGTTAGGTCCGGGAAACGCACGCATCTGGCTTATGATTTCGCCTTTTTCGCAAACTTGTTGACCAGATCCTGGGTTTTTTCCGTGTTTGAATCACGTAGTAATGTGGTACCACACTGAGGCAGTCAATTAAACCTGGTTTCGATCAATATTTTAGAGTATAACACCGGTTAGGTCTGGGCTAGGTCTGAGTTATGCCCGCATCTGGCTCATGATTTTACCTTCTTCGCATACTTGTGGGCCAGATCCTGGGTTTTTTTCGTGTTTGAATCACGTAGTAATGTGGTAACACACTGAAGCAGTCAATTAAACCTGGTTCCGATCAATATTTTAGAGGATAACACCGGTGAGGTCTGGGTTAGGTCTGGGAAACGCACGCATCTGGCTTATACTTTCGCCTTTTTCGCAAACTTGTTAGCCAGATCCTGGGTTTTTTCCGTGTTTGAATCACGTAGTAATGTGGTAACACACTGAAGCAGCCAATTAAACCTGGTTTCGATCAATATTTTAGAGGATAACACCGGTTAGGTCTGGGTTAGGACTGGGATATGCGCGCATCTGGCTTATACTTTCGCCTTTTTCGCAAACTTGTTGGCAAGCTCCTGGGTTTTTTCCGCGTTTGAATCACGTAGCAATGTGGTAATACACTGAAGCAGTCAATTAAACCTGGTTTCGATCAATATTTTAGAGGATAACACCGGTTAGGTCTGGGTTAGGTCCGGGAAACGCACGCATCTGGCTTATGATTTCGCCTTTTTCGCAAACTTGTTGACCAGATCCTGGGTTTTTTCCGTGTTTGAATCACGTAGTAATGTGGTACCACACTGAGGCAGTCAATTAAACCTGGTTTCGATCAATATTTTAGAGTATAACACCGGTTAGGTCTGGGCTAGGTCTGAGTTATGCCCGCATCTGGCTCATGATTTTACCTTCTTCGCATACTTGTGGGCCAGATCCTGGGTTTTTTTCGTGTTTGAATCACGTAGTAATGTGGTAACACACTGAAGCAGTCAATTAAACCTGGTTCCGATCAATATTTTAGAGGATAACACCGGTGAGGTCTGGGTTAGGTCTGGGCTATGCCCGCATCTGGCTCATGATTTTGCCTTCTTCGCATACTTGTTGGCCAGATCCTGGGTTTTTTTCGTGTTTGAATCACGTAGTAATGTGGTAACACACTGAAGCAGTTAATTAAACCTGGTTTCGATCAATATTTTAGAGGATAACACCGGTTAGGTCTGGGTTAGGTCTGGGATATGCGCGCATCTGGCTTATACTTTCGCCTTTTTCGCAAACTTGTTGGCCAGATCCTGGGTTTTTTCCGTGTTTGAATCACGTAGTAATGTGGTAATACACTGGAGCAGTCAATTAAACCTGGTTTCGATCAATATTTTAGTGGATAACACCGGTTAGGTCTGGGTTAGGTCCGGGAAATGCACGCATCTGGTTTATGATTTCGCCTTTTTCGCACACTTGTTGACCAGATCCTGGGTTTTTTCCGTGTTTGAATCACGTAGTAATGTGGTACCACACTGAGGCAGTCAATTAAACCTGGTTTCGATCAATATTTTAGAGTATAACACCGGTTATGTCTGGGCTAGGTCTGAGTTATGCCCGCATCTGGCTCATGATTTTACCTTCTTCGCATACTTGTTGGCCAGATCCTGGATTTTTTTCGTGTTTGAATCACGTAGTAATGTGGTAACACACTGAAGCAGTCAATTAAACCTGGTTTCGATCAATTTTTTTAGAGGATGACACCGGTTAGGTCTGGGTTAGGTCTGGGTTACGCCCGCATCTGGCTCATGATTTTCCCTTTTTCGCAAACTTGTTGGCCAGATGCTGGGTTTTTCCGTGTTTGAATAACGTAGTAATGTGGTAACACACTGAAGCAGTCAATTAAACCTGGTTTCGATCAATATTTCACAGGATAACACCGGTTAGGTCTGGGTTAGGTCTGGGTTATGCCCGCATCTGGCTCATGATTTTGCCTTTTTCGCAAACTTGTTGGCCAGATCCTGGGTTTTTTCCGTGTTTGAATCACGTAGTAATGTTCAAGCACACTGAAGCAGTCAATTAAACCTGGTTTCGATCAATATTTTAGAGGATAACACCGGTTAGGTCTGGGTTAGGTCTGGGATATACGCGCATCTGGCTTATACTTTCGCCTTTTTCGCAAACTTGTTGGCCAGATCCTGGGTTTTTTGCGTGTTGGAATCACGTAGTAATGTGGTAACACACTGAAGCAGTCAATTAAACCTGGTTTCGATCAATATTTTAGAGGATAACACCGGTTAGGTCTGGGTTAGGTCTGGGTTATGCCCGCATCTGGCTCATGATTTTGCCTTGTTCGCATACTTGTTAGCCAGATCCTGGGTTTTTTTCGTGTTTGAATCACGTAGTAATGTGGTAACACACTGAAGCAGTCAATTAAACCTGGTTTCGATCAATATTTCAGAGGATAACACCGGTTAGGTCTGGGTTAGGTCTGGGTTATGCCCGCATCTGGCTCATGATTGTGCCTCTCTCGCAAACTTGTTGGCCAGATCCTGGGTTTTTTCCGTGTTTGAATCACGTAGTAATGTTGTAGCACACTGAAGCAGTCAATTAAACCTGGTTTCGATCAATATTTTAGAGGATAACACCGGTTAGGTCTGGGTTAGGTCTGGGTTATGCCCGCATCTCGCTCATGATTTTGCCTTCTTCGCATACTTGTTGGCCAGATCCTGGGTTTTTTTCGTGTTTGAATCACGTAGTAATCTGGTAGCACACTGAAGCAGTCAATTAAACCTGGTTTCGATCAATATTTTAGAGGATAACACAGATTAGGTCTGGGTTAGGTCTAAGTTATGCCCGCATCTGGCTCATGATTTCGCCTTTTTCGCAAACTTGTTGGCCAGATCCTGGGTTTTTTCCGTGTTTGAATCACGTAGTAATGTGGTAATACACTGAAGCAGTCAATTAAACCTGGTTTCGATCAGTACTTTAGAGGATAACACCGGTTAGGTCTGGGTTAGGTCTGGGTTATGCCCGCATCTGGCGCATGATTTTGCCTTCTTCGCATACTTGTTGGCCAGATCCTGGGTTTTTTTCGTGTTTGAATCACGTAGTAATGTGGTAACACACTGAAGCAGTCAATTAAACCTGGTTTCGATCAATTTTTTTAGAGGATGACACCGGTTAGGTCTGGGTTAGGTCTGGGTTATGCGCGCATCTGGCTCATGATTTTGCCTTTTTCGCAAACTTGTTAGCCAGATCCTGGGTTTTTTCCGTGTTTGAATCACGTAGTAATGTGGTAACACACTGAAGCAGCCAATTAAACCTGGTTTCGATCAATATTTTAGAGGATAACACCGGTTAGGTCTGGGATAGGTCCGGGAAATGCACGCATCTGGCTCATGATTTCGCCTTTTTCGCAAACTTGTTGGCCAGATCCTGGGTTTTTTCCGTGTTTGAATCACGTAGTAATGTGGTAATACACTGAAACAGTCAATTAAACCTGGTTCCGATCAATATTTTAGAGGATAACACCGGTTAGGTCTGGGTTAGGTCTGGGATATACGCGCATCTGGCTTATACTTTCGCCTTTTTCGCAAACTTGTTGGCCAGATCCTGGGTTTTTTTCGTGTTGGAATCACGTAGTAATGTGGTAACACACTGAAGCAGTCAATTAAACCTGGTTTCTATCAATATTTTAGAGGATAACACCGGTTAGGTCTGGGTTAGGTCTGGGTTATGCCCGCATATGGCTAATGATTTTGCCTTGTTCGCATACTTGTTAGCCAGATCCTGGGTTTTTTTCGTGTTTGAATGACGTAGTAATGTGGTAACACACTGAAGCAGTCAATTAAACCTGGTTTCGATCCATATTTTAGAGGATAACACCGGTTAGGTCTGGGTTAGGTCTGGGTTATGCCCGCATCTGGCTCATGATTTTGCCTTCTTCGCATACTTGTTGGCAGATCCTGGGTTTTTTTCGTGTTTGAATCACGTAGTAATGTGGTAACACACTGAAGCAGTCAATTAAACCTGGTTTCGATCAATATTTCACAGGATAACACCGGTTAGGTCTGGGTTAGGTCTGGGTTATGCCCGCATCTGGCTCATGATTTTGCCTTTTTCGCAAACTTGTTGGCCAGATCCTGGGTTTTTTCCGTGTTTGAATCACGTAGTAATGTTCAAGCACACTGAAGCAGTCAATTAAACCTGGTTTCGATCAATATTTTAGAGGATAACACCGGTTAGGTCTGGGTTAGGTCTGGGATATACGCGCATCTGGCTTATACTTTCGCCTTTTTCGCAAACTTGTTGGCCAGATCCTGGGTTTTTTGCGTGTTGGAATCACGTAGTAATGTGGTAACACACTGAAGCAGTCAATTAAACCTGGTTTCGATCAATATTTTAGAGGATAACACCGGTTAGGTCTGGGTTAGGTCTGGGTTATGCCCGCATCTGGCTCATGATTTTGCCTTGTTCGCATACTTGTTAGCCAGATCCTGGGTTTTTTTCGTGTTTGAATCACGTAGTAATGTGGTAACACACTGAAGCAGTCAATTAAACCTGGTTTCGATCAATATTTCAGAGGATAACACCGGTTAGGTCTGGGTTAGGTCTGGGTTATGCCCGCATCTGGCTCATGATTGTGCCTCTCTCGCAAACTTGTTGGCCAGATCCTGGGTTTTTTCCGTGTTTGAATCACGTAGTAATGTTGTAGCACACTGAAGCAGTCAATTAAACCTGGTTTCGATCAATATTTTAGAGGATAACACCGGTTAGGTCTGTGTTAGGTCTGGGATATGCGCGTATCTGGCTTACACTTTCGCCATTTTCGCAAACTTGTTGCCCAGATCCTGGATTTTTTCCGTGTTTGAATCACGTAGTAATGTTGTACCACACTGAGGCAGTCAATTAAACCTGGTTTCGATCCATATTTTAGAGGATAACACCGGTTAGGTCTGGGTTAGGTCTGGGTTATGCCCGCATCTGGCCCATGATTTCGCCTTTTTCGCAAACTTGTTGGCCAGTTCCTGGGTTTTTTCCGTGTTTGAATCACGTAGTAATGTGGTAACACAATGAAGCAGTCAATTAAACCTGGTTTCGATTAATATTTTAGAGGATAACACCGGTTAGGTCTGGGTTAGGTCTGGGATATACGCGCATCTGGCTTATGCTTTCGCCTTTTTCGCAAACTTGTTGGCCAGATCCTGGGTTTTTTGCGTGTTGGAATCACGTAGTAATGTGGTAACACAATGAAGCAGTCAATTAAACCTGGTTTCGATTAATATTTTAGAGGATAACACCGGTTAGGTCTGGGTTAGGTCTGGGATATACGCGCATCTGGCTTATGCTTTCGCCTTTTTCGCAAACTTGTTGGCCAGATCCTGGGTTTTTTCCGTGTTTGAATCACGTAGTAATGTGGTAACACAATGAAGCAGTCAATTAAACCTGGTTTCGATTAATATTTTAGAGGATAACACCGGTTAGGTCTGGGTTAGGTCTGGGATATACGCGCATCTGGCTTATACTTTCGCCTTTTTCGCAAACTTGTTGGCCAGATCCTGGGTTTTTTTCGTGTTGGAATCACGTAGTAATGTGGTAACACACTGAAGCAGTCAATTAAACCTGGTTTCTATCAATATTTTAGAGGATAACACCGGTTAGGTCTGGGTTAGGTCTGGGTTATGCCCGCATATGGCTAATGATTTTGCCTTGTTCGCATACTTGTTAGCCAGATCCTGGGTTTTTTTCGTGTTTGAATGACGTAGTAATGTGGTAACACACTGAAGCAGTCAATTAAACCTGGTTTCGATCCATATTTTAGAGAATAACACCGGTTAGGTCTGGGTTAGGTCTGGGTTATGCCCGCATCTGGCTCATGATTTTGCCTTCTTCGCATACTTGTTGGCCAGATCCTGGGTTTTTTTCGTGTTTGAATCACGTAGTAATGTGGTAACACACTGAAGCAGTCAATTAAACCTGGTTCCGATCAATATTTTAGAGGATACCACCGGTTAGGTCTGGGTTAGGTCTGGGTTATGCCCGCATATGGCAAATGATTTTGCGTTCTTCGCATACTTGTTGGCCAGATCCTGGGTTTTTTTCGTGTTTGAATCACGTAGTAATGTGGTAACACACTGAAGCAGTCAATTGAACCTGGTTTCGATCAATATTTTAGAGGATAACACCGGTTAGGTCTGGGTTAGGTCTGGGATATACGCGCATCTGGCTTATACTTTCGCCTTTTTCGCAAACTTGTTGGCCAGATCCTGGGTTTTTTTCGTGTTGGAATCACGTAGTAATGTGGTAACACACTGAAGCAGTCAATTAAACCTGGTTTCGATCAATATTTTAGAGGATAACACCGGTTAGGTCAGGGTTAGGTCTGGGTTATGCCCGCATCTGGCTCATGATTTTGCCTTCTTCGCATACTTGTTGGCCAGATCCTGGGCTTTTTCGTGTTAGAATCACGTATTAATGTGGTAACACAATGAAGCAGTCAACTAACCCAGGTTTCGATCAATATTTTGGAGGATAACACCGGTTAGGTCTGGGTTAGGTCTGGGTTATGCCCG
The DNA here is from genome assembly GCF_051014445.1 of Colletes latitarsis. Lineage (NCBI taxonomy): Eukaryota > Metazoa > Arthropoda > Insecta > Hymenoptera > Colletidae > Colletes > Colletes latitarsis. The sequence goes on along the minus strand of NW_027488373.1, from coordinate 184,611 downwards.
CATCTGGCTCATGATTTTGCCTTTTTCGCAAACTTGTTGGCCAGATCCTGGGTTTTTTCCGTGTTTGAATCACGTAGTAATGTTGTAGCACACTGAAGCAGTCAATTAAACCTGGTTTCGATCAATATTTTAGAGGATAACACCGGTTAGGTCTGGGTTAGGTCTGGGTTATGCCCGCATCTGGCTCATGATTTTGCCTTCTTCGCATACTTGTTGGCCAGATCCTGGGTTTTTTCCGTGTTTGAATCACGTAGTAATGTGGTAACACACTGAAGCAGTCAATTAAACCTCGTTTCGATCAATATTTTAGAGGATAACACCGGTTAGGTCTGGGTTAGGTCTGGGTTATGCCCGCATCTGGCTCATGATTTTGCCTTCTTCGCATACTTGTTGGCCAGATCCTGGGTATTTTTCGTGTTTGAATCACGTAGTAATGTGGTAACACACTGAAGCAGTCAATTAAACCTGGTTTCGATCAATATTTTAGAGGATAACACCGGTTAGGTCTGTGTTAGGTCTGGGATATGCGCGTATCTGGCTTACACTTTCGCCATTTTCGCAAACTTGTTGCCCAGATCCTGGATTTTTTCCGTGTTTGAATCACGTAGTAATGTTGTACCACACTGAGGCAGTCAATTAAACCTGGTTTCGATCCATATTTTAGAGGATAACACCGGTTAGGTCTGGGTTAGGTCTGGGTTATGCCCGCATCTGGCCCATGATTTCGCCTTTTTCGCAAACTTGTTGGCCAGTTCCTGGGTTTTTTCCGTGTTTGAATCACGTAGTAATGTGGTAACACAATGAAGCAGTCAATTAAACCTGGTTTCGATTAATATTTTAGAGGATAACACCGGTTAGGTCTGGGTTAGGTCTGGGATATACGCGCATCTGGCTTATGCTTTCGCCTTTTTCGCAAACTTGTTGGCCAGATCCTGGGTTTTTTGCGTGTTGGAATCACGTAGTAATGTGGTAACACACTGAAGCAGTCAATTAAACCTGGTTTCGATCAATATTTTAGAGGATAACACCGGTTAGGTCTGGGTTAGGTCTGGGTTATGCCCGCATCTGGCCCATGATTTCGCCTTTTTCGCAAACTTGTTGGCCAGTTCCTGGGTTTTTTCCGTGTTTGAATCACGTAGTAATGTGGTAACACAATGAAGCAGTCAATTAAACCTGGTTTCGATTAATATTTTAGAGGATAACACCGGTTAGGTCTGGGTTAGGTCTGGGTTATGCCCGCATATGGCAAATGATTTTGCGTTCTTCGCATACTTGTTGGCCAGATCCTGGGTTTTTTTCGTGTTTGAATCACGTAGTAACGTGGTAACACACTGAAGCAGTCAATTGAACCTGGTTTCGATCAATATTTTAGAGGATAACACCGGTTAGGTCTGGGTTAGGTCTGGGTTATGCCCGCATCTGGCTCATGATTTTGCCTTCTTCGCATACTTGTTGGCCAGATCCTGGGTTTTTTTCGTGTTTGAATCACGTAGTAATGTGGTAACACACTGAAGCAGTCAATTAAACCTGGTTTCGATCAATATTTTAGAGGATAACACAGGTTAGGTCTGGGTTAGGTCTGGGATATGCGCGTATCTGGCTTACACTTTCGCCATTTTCGCAAACTTGTTGCCCAGATCCTGGGTTTTTTCCGTGTTTGAATCACGTAGTAATGTTGTACCACACTGAGGCAGCCAATTAAACCTGGTTTCGATCCATATTTCAGAGGATAACACCGGTTAGGTCTGGGATAGGTCCGGGAAATGCACGCATCTGGCTCATGATTTCGCCTTTTTCGCAAACTTGTTGGCCAGATCCTGGGTTTTTTCCGTGTTTGAATCACGTAGTAATGTGGTAATACACTGAAGCAGTCAATTAAACCTGGTTTCGATCAGTACTTTAGAGGATAACACCGGTTAGGTCTGGGTTAGGTCTGGGTTATGCCCGCATCTGGCGCATGATTTTGCCTTCTTCGCATACTTGTTGGCCAGATCCTGGGTTTTTTTCGTGTTTGAATCACGTAGTAATGTGGTAACACACTGAAGCAGTCAATTAAACCTGGTTTCGATCAATTTTTTTAGAGGATGACACCGGTTAGGTCTGGGTTAGGTCTGGGTTATGCCCGCATCTGGCTCATGATTTTGCCTTCTTCGCATACTTGTTGGCCAGATCCTGGGTTTTTTCCGCGTTTGAATCACGTAGTAATGTGGTAATACACTGAAGCAGTCAATTAAACCTGGTTTCGATCAATATTTTAGAGGATAACACCGGTTAGGTCTGGGTTAGGTCCGGGAAACGCACGCATCTGGCTTATACTTTCGCCTTTTTCGCAAACTTGTTAGCCAGATCCTGGGTTTTTTCCGTGTTTGAATCACGTAGTAATGTGGTAACACACTGAAGCAGCCAATTAAACCTGGTTTCGATCAATATTTTAGAGGATAACACCGGTTAGGTCTGGGTTAGGACTGGGATATGCGCGCATCTGGCTTATACTTTCGCCTTTTTCGCAAACTTGTTGGCAAGCTCCTGGGTTTTTTCCGCGTTTGAATCACGTAGCAATGTGGTAATACACTGAAGCAGTCAATTAAACCTGGTTTCGATCAATATTTTAGAGGATAACACCGGTTAGGTCTGGGTTAGGTCCGGGAAACGCACGCATCTGGCTTATGATTTCGCCTTTTTCGCAAACTTGTTGACCAGATCCTGGGTTTTTTCCGTGTTTGAATCACGTAGTAATGTGGTACCACACTGAGGCAGTCAATTAAACCTGGTTTCGATCAATATTTTAGAGTATAACACCGGTTAGGTCTGGGCTAGGTCTGAGTTATGCCCGCATCTGGCTCATGATTTTACCTTCTTCGCATACTTGTGGGCCAGATCCTGGGTTTTTTTCGTGTTTGAATCACGTAGTAATGTGGTAACACACTGAAGCAGTCAATTAAACCTGGTTCCGATCAATATTTTAGAGGATAACACCGGTTAGGTCTGGGTTAGGTCTGGGTTATGCCCGCATATGGCAAATGATTTTGCGTTCTTCGCATACTTGTTGGCCAGATCCTGGGTTTTTTTCGTGTTTGAATCACGTAGTAATGTGGTAACACACTGAAGCAGTCAATTGAACCTGGTTTCGATCAATATTTTAGAGGATAACACCGGTTAGGTCTGGGTTAGGTCTGGGATATACGCGCATCTGGCTTATACTTTCGCCTTTTTCGCAAACTTGTTGGCCAGATCCTGGGTTTTTTTCGTGTTGGAATCACGTAGTAATGTGGTAACACACTGAAGCAGCCAATTAAACCTGGTTTCGATCAATATTTTAGAGGATAACACCGGTTAGGTCAGGGTTAGGTCTGGGTTATGCCCGCATCTGGCGCATGATTTTGCCTTCTTCGCATACTTGTTGGCCAGATCCTGGGTTTTTTTCGTGTTTGAATCACGTAGTAATGTGGTAACACACTGAAGCAGTCAATTAAACCTGGTTTCGATCAATTTTTTTAGAGGATGACACCGGTTATGTCTGGGTTAGGTCTGGGTTATGCGCGCATCTGGCTCATGATTTTGCCTTTTTCGCAAACTTGTTAGCCAGATCCTGGGTTTTTTCCGTGTTTGAATCACGTAGTAATGTGGTAACACACTGAAGCAGCCAATTAAACCTGGTTTCGATCAATATTTTAGAGGATAACACCGGTTAGGTCTGGGATAGGTCCGGGAAATGCACGCATCTGGCTCATGATTTCGCCTTTTTCGCAAACTTGTTGGCCAGATCCTGGGTTTTTTCCGTGTTTGAATCACGTAGTAATGTGGTAATACACTGAAACAGTCAATTAAACCTGGTTCCGATCAATATTTTAGAGGATAACACCGGTTAGGTCTGTGTTAGGTCTGGGATATGCGCGTATCTGGCTTACACTTTCGCCATTTTCGCAAACTTGTTGCCCAGATCCTGGGTTTTTTCCGTGTTTGAATCACGTAGTAATGTGGTAACACAATGAAGCAGTCAATTAAACCTGGTTTCGATTAATATTTTAGAGGATAACACCGGTTAGGTCTGGGTTAGGTCTGGGATATACGCGCATCTGGCTTATACTTTCGCCTTTTTCGCAAACTTGTTGGCCAGATCCTGGGTTTTTTTCGTGTTGGAATCACGTAGTAATGTGGTAACACACTGAAGCAGTCAATTAAACCTGGTTTCTATCAATATTTTAGAGGATAACACCGGTTAGGTCTGGGTTAGGTCTGGGTTATGCCCGCATATGGCTAATGATTTTGCCTTGTTCGCATACTTGTTAGCCAGATCCTGGGTTTTTTTCGTGTTTGAATGACGTAGTAATGTGGTAACACACTGAAGCAGTCAATTAAACCTGGTTTCGATCCATATTTTAGAGGATAACACCGGTTAGGTCTGGGTTAGGTCTGGGTTATGCCCGCATCTGGCTCATGATTTTGCCTTCTTCGCATACTTGTTGGCCAGATCCTGGGTTTTTTTCGTGTTTGAATCACGTAGTAATGTGGTAACACACTGAAGCAGTCAATTAAACCTGGTTCCGATCAATATTTTAGAGGATAACACCGGTTAGGTCTGGGTTAGGTCTGGGTTATGCCCGCATATGGCAAATGATTTTGCGTTCTTCGCATACTTGTTGGCCAGATCCTGGGTTTTTTTCGTGTTTGAATCACGTAGTAATGTGGTAACACACTGAAGCAGTCAATTGAACCTGGTTTCGATCAATATTTTAGAGGATAACACCGGTTAGGTCTGGGTTAGGTCTGGGATATACGCGCATCTGGCTTATACTTTCGCCTTTTTCGCAAACTTGTTGGCCAGATCCTGGGTTTTTTTCGTGTTGGAATCACGTAGTAATGTGGTAACACACTGAAGCAGTCAATTAAACCTGGTTTCGATCAATATTTTAGAGGATAACACCGGTTAGGTCAGGGTTAGGTCTGGGTTATGCCCGCATCTGGCTCATGATTTTGCCTTCTTCGCATACTTGTTGGCCAGATCCTGGGTTTTTTTCGTGTTAGAATCACGTATTAATGTGGTAACACAATGAAGCAGTCAACTAACCCAGGTTTCGATCAATATTTTGGAGGATAACACCGGTTAGGTCTGGGTTAGGTCTGGGTTATGCCCGCATCTGGCTCATGATTTTGCCTTTTTCGCAAACTTGTTGGCCAGATCCTGGGTTTTTTCCGTGTTTGAATCACGTAGTAATGTTGTAGCACACTGAAGCAGTCAATTAAACCTGGTTTCGATCAATATTTTAGAGGATAACACCGGTTAGGTCTGGGTTAGGTCTGGGTTATGCCCGCATCTGGCTCATGATTTTGCCTTCTTCGCATACTTGTTGGCCAGATCCTGGGTTTTTTCCGTGTTTGAATCACGTAGTAATGTGGTAACACACTGAAGCAGTCAATTAAACCTCGTTTCGATCAATATTTTAGAGGATAACACCGGTTAGGTCTGGGTTAGGTCTGGGTTATGCCCGCATCTGGCTCATGATTTTGCCTTCTTCGCATACTTGTTGGCCAGATCCTGGGTTTTTTTCGTGTTTGAATCACGTAGTAATGTGGTAACACACTGAAGCAGTCAATTAAACCTGGTTTCGATCAATATTTTAGAGGATAACACCGGTTAGGTCTGTGTTAGGTCTGGGATATGCGCGTATCTGGCTTACACTTTCGCCATTTTCGCAAACTTGTTGCCCAGATCCTGGATTTTTTCCGTGTTTGAATCACGTAGTAATGTTGTACCACACTGAGGCAGTCAATTAAACCTGGTTTCGATCCATATTTTAGAGGATAACACCGGTTAGGTCTGGGTTAGGTCTGGGTTATGCCCGCATCTGGCCCTTGATTTCGCCTTTTTCGCAAACTTGTTGGCCAGTTCCTGGGTTTTTTCCGTGTTTGAATCACGTAGTAATGTGGTAACACAATGAAGCAGTCAATTAAACCTGGTTTCGATTAATATTTTAGAGGATAACACCGGTTAGGTCTGGGTTAGGTCTGGGATATACGCGCATCTGGCTTATGCTTTCGCCTTTTTCGCAAACTTGTTGGCCAGATCCTGGGTTTTTTGCGTGTTGGAATCACGTAGTAATGTGGTAACACAATGAAGCAGTCAATTAAACCTGGTTTCGATTAATATTTTAGAGGATAACACCGGTTAGGTCTGGGTTAGGTCTGGGATATACGCGCATCTGGCTTATGCTTTCGCCTTTTTCGCAAACTTGTTGGCCAGATCCTGGGTTTTTTGCGTGTTGGAATCACGTAGTAATGTGGTAACACACTGAAGCAGTCAATTAAACCTGGTTTCGATCAATATTTTAGAGGATAACACCGGTTAGGTCTGGGTTAGGTCTGGGTTATGCCCGCATCTGGCCCATGATTTCGCCTTTTTCGCAAACTTGTTGGCCAGTTCCTGGGTTTTTTCCGTGTTTGAATCACGTAGTAATGTGGTAACACAATGAAGAAGTCAATTAAACCTGGTTTCGATTAATATTTTAGAGGATAACACCGGTTAGGTCTGGGTTAGGTCTGGGTTATGCCCGCATATGGCAAATGATTTTGCGTTCTTCGCATACTTGTTGGCCAGATCCTGGGTTTTTTTCGTGTTTGAATCACGTAGTAATGTGGTAACACACTGAAGCAGTCAATTGAACCTGGTTTCGATCAATATTTTAGAGGATAACACCGGTTAGGTCTGGGTTAGGTCTGGGTTATGCCCGCATCTGGCTCATGATTTTGCCTTCTTCGCATACTTGTTGGCCAGATCCTGGGTTTTTTTCGTGTTTGAATCACGTAGTAATGTGGTAACACACTGAAGCAGTCAATTAAACCTGGTTTCGATCAATATTTTAGAGGATAACACAGGTTAGGTCTGGGTTAGGTCTGGGATATGCGCGTATCTGGCTTACACTTTCGCCATTTTCGCAAACTTGTTGCCCAGATCCTGGGTTTTTTCCGTGTTTGAATCACGTAGTAATGTTGTACCACACTGAGGCAGCCAATTAAACCTGGTTTCGATCCATATTTCAGAGGATAACACCGGTTAGGTCTGGTATAGGTCCGGGAAATGCACGCATCTGGCTCATGATTTCGCCTTTTTCGCAAACTTGTTGGCCAGATCCTGGGCTTTTCCGTGTTTGAATCACGTAGTAATGTGGTAATACACTGAAGCAGTCAATTAAACCTGGTTTCGATCAGTACTTTAGAGGATAACACCGGTTAGGTCTGGGTTAGGTCTGGGTTATGCCCGCATCTGGCGCATGATTTTGCCTTCTTCGCATACTTGTTGGCCAGATCCTGGGTTTTTTTCGTGTTTGAATCACGTAGTAATGTGGTAACACACTGAAGCAGTCAATTAAACCTGGTTTCGATCAATTTTTTTAGAGGATGACACCGGTTAGGTCTGGGTTAGGTCTGGGTTATGCGCGCATCTGGCTCATGATTTTGCCTTTTTCGCAAACTTGTTGGCCAGATCCTGGGTTTTTTTTGTGTTTGAATCACGTAGTAATGTTGTAGCACACTGATGCAGTCAATTAAACCTGGTTTCGATCAATATTCTAGAGGATAACACCGGTTAGGTCCGGGTTAGGTCTGGGATATACGCGCATCTGGCTTATACTTTCGCCTTTTTCGCAAACTTGTTAGCCAGATCCTGGGTTTTTTCCGTGTTTGAATCACGTAGTAATGTGGTAACACACTGAAGCAGCCAATTAAACCTGGTTTCGATCAATATTTTAGAGGATAACACCGGTTAGGTCTGGGTTAGGTCTGGGTTATGCCCGCATCTGGCGCATGATTTTGCCTTCTTCGCATACTTGTTGGCCAGATCCTGGGTTTTTTCCGCGTTTGAATCACGTAGTAATGTGGTAATACACTGAAGCAGTCAATTAAACCTGGTTTCGATCAATATTTTAGAGGATAACACCGGTTAGGTCTGGGTTAGGTCCGGGAAACGCACGCATCTGGCTTATACTTTCGCCTTTTTCGCAAACTTGTTAGCCAGATCCTGGGTTTTTTCCGTGTTTGAATCACGTAGTAATGTGGTAACACACTGAAGCAGCCAATTAAACCTGGTTTCGATCAATATTTTAGAGGATAACACCGGTTAGGTCTGGGTTAGGACTGGGATATGCGCGCATCTGGCTTATACTTTCGCCTTTTTCGCAAACTTGTTGGCAAGCTCCTGGGTTTTTTCCGCGTTTGAATCACGTAGCAATGTGGTAATACACTGAAGCAGTCAATTAAACCTGGTTTCGATCAATATTTTAGAGGATAACACCGGTTAGGTCTGGGTTAGGTCCGGGAAACGCACGCATCTGGCCTATGATTTCGCCTTTTTCGCAAACTTGTTGACCAGATCCTGGGTTTTTTCCGTGTTTGAATCACGTAGTAATGTGGTACCACACTGAGGCAGTCAATTAAACCTGGTTTCGATCAATATTTTAGAGTATAACACCGGTTAGGTCTGGGCTAGGTCTGAGTTATGCCCGCATCTGGCTCATGATTTTACCTTCTTCGCATACTTGTGGGCCAGATCCTGGGTTTTTTTCGTGTTTGAATCACGTAGTAATGTGGTAACACACTGAAGCAGTCAATTAAACCTGGTTCCGATCAATATTTTAGAGGATAACACCGGTGAGGTCTGGGTTAGGTCTGGGCTATGCCCGCATCTGGCTCATGATTTTGCCTTCTTCGCATACTTGTTGGCCAGATCCTGGGTTTTTTTCGTGTTTGAATCACGTAGTAATGTGGTAACACACTGAAGCAGTTAATTAAACCTGGTTTCGATCAATATTTTAGAGGATAACACCGGTTAGGTCTGGGTTAGGTCTGGGATATGCGCGCATCTGGCTTATACTTTCGCCTTTTTCGCAAACTTGTTGGCCAGATCCTGGGTTTTTTCCGTGTTTGAATCACGTAGTAATGTGGTAATACACTGGAGCAGTCAATTAAACCTGGTTTCGATCAATATTTTAGTGGATAACACCGGTTAGGTCTGGGTTAGGTCCGGGAAATGCACGCATCTGGTTTATGATTTCGCCTTTTTCGCACACTTGTTGACCAGATCCTGGGTTTTTTCCGTGTTTGAATCACGTAGTAATGTGGTACCACACTGAGGCAGTCAATTAAACCTGGTTTCGATCAATATTTTAGAGTATAACACCGGTTATGTCTGGGCTAGGTCTGAGTTATGCCCGCATCTGGCTCATGATTTTACCTTCTTCGCATACTTGTTGGCCAGATCCTGGATTTTTTTCGTGTTTGAATCACGTAGTAATGTGGTAACACACTGAAGCAGTCAATTAAACCTGGTTTCGATCAATTTTTTTAGAGGATGACACCGGTTAGGTCTGGGTTAGGTCTGGGTTACGCCCGCATCTGGCTCATGATTTTCCCTTTTTCGCAAACTTGTTGGCCAGATGCTGGGTTTTTCCGTGTTTGAATCACGTAGTAATGTGGTAACACACTGAAGCAGTCAATTAAACCTGGTTTCGATCAATATTTCACAGGATAACACCGGTTAGGTCTGGGTTAGGTCTGGGTTATGCCCGCATCTGGCTCATGATTTTGCCTTTTTCGCAAACTTGTTGGCCAGATCCTGGGTTTTTTCCGTGTTTGAATCACGTAGTAATGTTCTAGCACACTGAAGCAGTCAATTAAACCTGGTTTCGATCAATATTTTAGAGGATAACACCGGTTAGGTCTGGGTTAGGTCTGGGATATACGCGCATCTGGCTTATACTTTCGCCTTTTTCGCAAACTTGTTGGCCAGATCCTGGGTTTTTTGCGTGTTGGAATCACGTAGTAATGTGGTAACACACTGAAGCAGTCAATTAAACCTGGTTTCGATCAATATTTTAGAGGATAACACCGGTTAGGTCTGGGTTAGGTCTGGGTTATGCCCGCATCTGGCTCATGATTTTGCCTTGTTCGCATACTTGTTAGCCAGATCCTGGGTTTTTTTCGTGTTTGAATCACGTAGTAATGTGGTAACACACTGAAGCAGTCAATTAAACCTGGTTTCGATCAATATTTCAGAGGATAACACCGGTTAGGTCTGGGTTAGGTCTGGGTTATGCCCGCATCTGGCTCATGATTGTGCCTCTCTCGCAAACTTGTTGGCCAGATCCTGGGTTTTTTCCGTGTTTGAATCACGTAGTAATGTTGTAGCACACTGAAGCAGTCAATTAAACCTGGTTTCGATCAATATTTTAGAGGATAACACCGGTTAGGTCTGGGTTAGGTCTGGGTTATGCCCGCATCTCGCTCATGATTTTGCCTTCTTCGCATACTTGTTGGCCAGATCCTGGGTTTTTTTCGTGTTTGAATCACGTAGTAATCTGGTAGCACACTGAAGCAGTCAATTAAACCTGGTTTCGATCAATATTTTAGAGGATAACACAGATTAGGTCTGGGTTAGGTCTAAGTTATGCCCGCATCTGGCTCATGATTTCGCCTTTTTCGCAAACTTGTTGGCCAGATCCTGGGTTTTTTCCGTGTTTGAATCACGTAGTAATGTGGTAATACACTGAAGCAGTCAATTAAACCTGGTTTCGATCAATATTTTAGAGGATAACACCGGTTAGGTCTGGGTCAGGTCCGGGAAACGCACGCATCTGGCTTATGATTTCGCCTTTTTCGCAAACTTGTTGGCCAGATCCTGGGTTTTTTGCGTGTTGGAATCACGTAGTAATGTGGTAACACACTGAAGCAGTCAATTAAACCTGGTTTCGATCAATATTTTAGAGGATAACACCGGTTAGGTCTGGGTTAGGTCTGGGTTATGCCCGCATCTGGCGCATGATTTTGCCTTCTTCGCATACTTGTTGGCCAGATCCTGGGTTTTTTCCGCGTTTGAATCACGTAGTAATGTGGTAATACACTGAAGCAGTCAATTAAACCTGGTTTCGATCAATATTTTAGAGGATAACACCGGTTAGGTCTGGGTTAGGTCTGGGATATGCGCGCATCTGGCTTATACTTTCGCCTTTTTCGCAAACTTGTTGACCAGATCCTGGGTTTTTTCCGTGTTTGATTCACGTAGTAATGTTGTAGCACACTGAAGCAGCCAATTAAACCTGGTTTCGATTAATATTTTAGAGGATAACACCGGTTAGGTCTGGGTTAGGTCTGGGATATGCGCGCATCTGGCTTATACTTTCGCCTTTTTCGCAAACTTGTTGGCAAGCTCCTGGGTTTTTTCCGCGTTTGAATCACGTAGTAATGTGGTAATACACTGAAGCAGTCAATTAAACCTGGTTTCGATCAATATTTTAGAGGATAACACCGGTTAGGTCTGGGTTAGGTCCGGGAAACGCACGCATCTGGCTTATGATTTCGCCTTTTTCGCAAACTTGTTGGCCAGATCCTGGGTTTTTTTTGTGTTTGAATCACGTAGTAATGTTGTAGCACACTGATGCAGTCAATTAAACCTGGTTTCGATCAATATTCTAGAGGATAACACCGGTTAGGTCTGGGTTAGGTCTGGGTTATGCCCGCATCTGGCGCATGATTTTGCCTTCTTCGCATACTTGTTGGCCAGATCCTGGGTTTTTTTCGTGTTTGAATCACGTAGTAATGTGGTAACACACTGAAGCAGTCAATTAAACCTGGTTTCGATCAATTTTTTTAGAGGATGACACCGGTTAGGTCTGGGTTAGGTCTGGGTTATACGCGCATCTGGCTCATGATATTGCCTTTTTCGCAAACTTGTTGGCCAGATCCTGGGTTTTTTTTGTGTTTGAATCACGTAGTAATGTTGTAGCACACTGAAGCAGCCAATTAAACCTGGTTTCGATTAATATTTTAGAGGATAACACCGGTTAGGTCTGGGTTAGGTCTGGGATATGCGCGCATCTGGCTTATACTTTCGCCTTTTTCGCAAACTTGTTGGCAAGCTCCTGGGTTTTTTCCGCGTTTGAATCACGTAGTAATGTGGTAATACACTGAAGCAGTCAATTAAACCTGGTTTCGATCAATATTTTAGAGGATAACACCGGTTAGGTCTGGGTTAGGTCCGGGAAACGCACGCATCTGGCTTATGATTTCGCCTTTTTCGCAAACTTGTTGACCAGATCCTGGTTTTTTTCCGTGTTTGAATCACGTAGTAATGTGGTACCACACTGAGGCAGTCAATTAAACCTGGTTTCGATCAATATTTTAGAGTATAACACCGGTTAGGTCTGGGCTAGGTCTGAGTTATGCCCGCATCTGGCTCATGATTTTACCTTCTTCGCATACTTGTGGGCCAGATCCTGGGTTTTTTTCGTGTTTGAATCACGTAGTAATGTGGTAACACACTGAAGCAGCCAATTAAACCTGGTTCCGATCAATATTTTAGAGGATAACACCGGTTAGGTCTGGGTTAGGTCTGGGCTATGCCCGCATCTGGCTCATGATTTTGCCTTCTTCGCATACTTGTTGGCCAGATCCTGGGTTTTTTTCGTGTTTGAATCACGTAGTAATGTGGTAACACACTGAAGCAGTCAATTAAACCTGGTTTCGATCAATATTTTAGAGGATAACACCGGTTAGGTCTGGGTTAGGTCTGGGATATGCGCGCATCTGGCTTATACTTTCGCCTTTTTCGCAAACTTGTTGGCCAGATCCTGGGTTTTTTCCGTGTTTGAATCACGTAGTAATGTGGTAATACACTGGAGCAGTCAATTAAACCTGGTTTCGATCAATATTTTAGTGGATAACACCGGTTAGGTCTGGGTTAGGTCCGGGAAATGCACGCATCTGGTTTATGATTTCGCCTTTTTCGCACACTTGTTGACCAGATCCTGGGTTTTTTCCGTGTTTGAATCACGTAGTAATGTGGTACCACACTGAGGCAGTCAATTAAACCTGGTTTCGATCAATATTTTAGAGTATAACACCGGTTATGTCTGGGCTAGGTCTGAGTTATGCCCGCATCTGGCTCATGATTTTACCTTCTTCGCATACTTGTTGGCCAGATCCTGGATTTTTTTCGTGTTTGAATCACGTAGTAATGTGGTAACACACTGAAGCAGTCAATTAAACCTGGTTTCGATCAATTTTTTTAGAGGATGACACCGGTTAGGTCTGGGTTAGGTCTGGGTTACGCCCGCATCTGGCTCATGATTTTCCCTTTTTCGCAAACTTGTTGGCCAGATGCTGGGTTTTTCCGTGTTTGAATCACGTAGTAATGTGGTAACACACTGAAGCAGTCAATTAAACCTGGTTTCGATCAATATTTCACAGGATAACACCGGTTAGGTCTGGGTTAGGTCTGGGTTATGCCCGCATCTCGCTCATGATTTTGCCTTCTTCGCATACTTGTTGGCCAGATCCTGGGTTTTTTTCGTGTTTGAATCACGTAGTAATCTGGTAGCACACTGAAGCAGTCAATTAAACCTGGTTTCGATCAATATTTCAGAGGATAACACCGGTTATGTCTGGGTTAGGTCTGGGTTATGCCCGCATCTGGCTCATGATTTTGCCTTTCTCGCAAACTTGTTGGCCAGATCCCGGGTTTTTTCCGTGTTTGAATCACGTAGTAATGTTGTAGCACACTGAAGCAGTCAATTAAACCTGGTTTCGATCAATATTTTAGAGGATAACACCGGTTAGGTCTGGGTTAGGTCTGGGTTATGCCCGCATCTCGCTCATGATTTTGCCTTCTTCGCATACTTGTTGGCCAGATCCTGGGTTTTTTTCGTGTTTGAATCACGTAGTAATGTGGTAACACACTGAAGCAGTCAATTAAACCTGGTTTCGATCAATATTTTAGAGGATAACACCGGTTAGGTCTGGGTTAGGTCTGGGTTATGCCCGCATCTGGCTCATGATTGTGCCTTTCTCGCAAACTTGTTGGCCAGATCCTGGGTTTTTTCCGTGTTTGAATCACGTAGTAATGTTGTAGCACACTGAAGCAGTCAATTAAACCTGGTTTCGATCAATATTTTAGAGGATAACACCGGTTAGGTCTGGGTTAGGTCTGGGTTATGCCCGCATCTCGCTCATGATTTTGCCATCTTCGCATACTTGTTGGCCAGATCCTGGGTTTTTTTCGTGTTTGAATCACGTAGTAATCTGGTAGCACACTGAAGCAGTCAATTAAACCTGGTTTCGATCAATATTTTAGAGGATAACACAGATTAGGTCTGGGTTAGGTCTGAGTTATGCCCGCATCTGGCTCATGATTTCGCCTTTTTCGCAAACTTGTTGGCCAGATCCTGGGTTTTTTCCGTGTTTGAATCACGTAGTAATGTGGTAATACACTGAAGCAGTCAATTAAACCTGGTTTCGATCAGTACTTTAGAGGATAACACCGGTTAGGTCTGGGTTAGGTCTGGGTTATGCCCGCATCTGGCGCATGATTTTGCCTTCTTCGCATACTTGTTGGCCAGATCCTGGGTTTTTTTCGTGTTTGAATCACGTATTAATGTGGTAACACACTGAAGCAGTCAATTAAACCTGGTTTCGATCAATTTTTTTAGAGGATGACACCGGTTAGGTCTGGGTTAGGTCTGGGTTATGCGCGCATCTGGCTCATGATTTTGCCTTTTTCGCAAACTTGTTGGCCAGATCCTGGGTTTTTTTTGTGTTTGAATCACGTAGTAATGTTGTAGCACACTGATGCAGTCAATTAAACCTGGTTTCGATCAATATTCTAGAGGATAACACCGGTTAGGTCCGGGTTAGGTCTGGGATATACGCGCATCTGGCTTATACTTTCGCCTTTTTCGCAAACTTGTTAGCCAGATCCTGGGTTTTTTCCGTGTTTGAATCACGTAGTAATGTGGTAACACACTGAAGCAGCCAATTAAACCTGGTTTCGATCAATATTTTAGAGGATAACACCGGTTAGGTCTGGGTTAGGTCTGGGTTATGCCCGCATCTGGCGCATGATTTTGCCTTCTTCGCATACTTGTTGGCCAGATCCTGGGTTTTTTCCGTGTTTGAATCACGTAGTAATGTGGTAACACACTGAAGCAGCCAATTAAACCTGGTTTCGATTAATATTTTAGAGGATAACACCGGTTAGGTCTGGGTTAGGTCTGGGATATGCGCGCATCTGGCTTATACTTTCGCCTTTTTCGCAAACTTGTTGGCAAGCTCCTGGGTTTTTTCCGCGTTTGAATCACGTAGTAATGTGGTAATACACTGAAGCAGTCAATTAAACCTGGTTTCGATCAATATTTTAGAGGATAACACCGGTTAGGTCTGGGTTAGGTCCGGGAAACGCACGCATCTGGCTCATGATTTTGCCTTTCTCGCAAACTTGTTGGCCAGATCCCGGGTTTTTTCCGTGTTTGAATCACGTAGTAATGTTGTAGCACACTGAAGCAGTCAATTAAACCTGGTTTCGATCAATATTTTAGAGGATAACACCGGTTAGGTCTGGGTTAGGTCTGGGTTATGCCCGCATCTCGCTCATGATTTTGCCTTCTTCGCATACTTGTTGGCCAGATCCTGGGTTTTTTTCGTGTTTGAATCACGTAGTAATGTGGTACCACACTGAGGCAGTCAATTAAACCTGGTTTCGATCAATATTTTAGAGTATAACACCGGTTAGGTCTGGGCTAGGTCTGAGTTATGCCCGCATCTGGCTCATGATTTTACCTTCTTCGCATACTTGTGGGCCAGATCCTGGGTTTTTTTCGTGTTTGAATCACGTAGTAATGTGGTAACACACTGAAGCAGTCAATTAAACCTGGTTCCGATCAATATTTTAGAGGATAACACCGGTTAGGTCTGGGTTAGGTCTGGGCTATGCCCGCATCTGGCTCATGATTTTGCCTTCTTCGCATACTTGTTGGCCAGATCCTGGGTTTTTTTCGTGTTTGAATCACGTAGTAATGTGGTAACACACTGAAGCAGTCAATTAAACCTGGTTTCGATCAATATTTTAGAGGATAACACCGGTTAGGTCTGGGTTAGGTCTGGGATATGCGCGCATCTGGCTTATACTTTCGCCTTTTTCGCAAACTTGTTGGCCAGATCCTGGGTTTTTTCCGTGTTTGAATCACGTAGTAATGTGGTAATACACTGGAGCAGTCAATTAAACCTGGTTTCGATCAATATTTTATTGGATAACACCGGTTAGTTCTGGGTTAGGTCCGGGAAATGCACGCATCTGGTTTATGATTTCGCCTTTTTCGCACACTTGTTGACCAGATCCTGGCTTTTTCCGTGTTTGAATCACGTAGTAATGTGGTACCACACTGAGGCAGTCAATTAAACCTGGTTTCGATCAATTTTTTTAGAGGATGACACCGGTTAAGTCTGGGTTAGGTCTGGGTTACGCCCGCATCTGGCTCATGATTTTCCCTTTTTCGCAAACTTGTTGGCCAGATGCTGGGTTTTTCCGTGTTTGAATCACGTAGTAATGTGGTAACACACTGAAGCAGTCAATTAAACCTGGTTTCGATCAATATTTCACAGGATAACACCGGTTAGGTCTGGGTTAGGTCTGGGTTATGCCCGCATCTGGCTCATGATTTTGCCTTTTTCGCAAACTTGTTGGCCAGATCCTGGGTTTTTTCCGTGTTTGAATCACGTAGTAATGTTCTAGCACACTGAAGCAGTCAATTAAACCTGGTTTCGATCAATATTTTAGAGGATAACACCGGTTAGGTCTGGGTTAGGTCCGGGAAATGCACGCATCTGGCTCATGATTTCGCCTTTTTCGCAAACTTGTTGGCCAGATCCTGGGTTTTTTCCGTGTTTGAATCACGTAGTAATGTGGTAATTCACTGAAGTAGTCAATTAAACCTGGTTTCGATCAATATTTTCGAGGATAACACCGGTTAGGTCTGGGGTAGGTTTTTGTTATGCCCACATCTGGCTCATGATTTTGCCTTTTTCGCAAACTTGTTGGCCAGATCCTGGGTTTTTTCGCGTTTGAATCACGTAGTAATGTGGTAACACACTGAAGCAGTCAATTAAACCTGGTTTCGATCAATATTTTAGAGGATAACACCGGTTAGGTCTGGGTTAGGTCTGGGATATGCGCGCATCTGGCTTATACATTCGCCTTTTTCGCAAACTTGTTGGCCAGATCCTGGGTTTTTTCCGTGTTTGAATCACGTAGTAATGTGGTAATACACTGGAGCAGTCAATTAAACCTGGTTTCGATCAATATTTTAGAGGATAACACCGGTTAGGTCTGGGTTAGGTCTGGGTTATGCCCGCATCTCGCTCATGATTTTGCCTTCTTTGCATACTTGTTGGCCAGATCCTGGGTTTTTTTCGTGTTTGAATCACGTAGTAATCTGGTAGCACACTGAAGCAGTCAATTAAACCTGGTTTCGATCAATATTTTAGAGGATAACACAGATTAGGTCTGGGTTAGGTCTGAGTTATGCCCGCATCTGGCTCATGATTTTGCCTTCTTCGCATACTTGTTGGCCAGATCCTGGGTTTTTTTCGTGTTTGAATCACGTAGTAATGTGGTAACACACTGAAGGAGTCAATTAAACCAGGTTTCGATCAATATTTTAGAGGATAACACCGGTTAGGTCTGGGTTAGGTCTGGGTTAGGTTTGGGTTATGCCCGCATCTGGCTCATGATTTTGCCTTCTTCGCATACTTGTTGGCCAGATCCTGGGTTTTTTTCGTGTTTGAATCACGTAGTAATGTGGTAACACACTGAAGCAGTCAATTAAACCTGGTTTCGATCAATATTTTAGAGGATAACACCGGTTAGGTCTGGGTTAGGTCTGGGTTAGGTTTGGGTTATGCCCGCATCTGGCTCATGATTTTGCCTTCTTCGCATACTTGTTGGCCAGATCCTGGGTTTTTTTCGTGTTTGAATCACGTAGTAATCTGGTAGCACACTGAAGCAGTCAATTAAACCTGGTTTCGATCAATATTTTAGAGGATAACACCGGTTAGGTCAGGGTTAGGTCTGGGTTATGCCCGCATCTGGCTCATGATTTTGCCTTCTTCGCATACTTGTTGGCCAGATCCTGGGTTTTTTTCGTGTTAGAATCACGTATTAATGTGGTAACACAATGAAGCAGTCAACTAACCCAGGTTTCGATCAATATTTTGGAGGATAACACCGGTTAGGTCTGGGTTAGGTCTGGGTTATGCCCGCATCTGGCTCATGATTTTGCCTTTTTCGCAAACTTGTTGGCCAGATCCTGGGTTTTTTCCGTGTTTGAATCACGTAGTAATGTTGTAGCACACTGAAGCAGTCAATTAAACCTGGTTTCGATCAATATTTTAGAGGATAACACCGGTTAGGTCTGGGTTAGGTCTGGGTTATGCCCGCATCTGGCTCATGATTTTGCCTTCTTCGCATACTTGTTGGCCAGATCCTGGGTTTTTTCCGTGTTTGAATCACGTAGTAATGTGGTAACACACTGAAGCAGTCAATTAAACCTCGTTTCGATCAATATTTTAGAGGATAACACCGGTTAGGTCTGGGTTAGGTCTGGGTTATGCCCGCATCTGGCTCATGATTTTGCCTTCTTCGCATACTTGTTGGCCAGATCCTGGGTTTTTTTCGTGTTTGAATCACGTAGTAATGTGGTAACACACTGAAGCAGTCAATTAAACCTGGTTTCGATCAATATTTTAGAGGATAACACCGGTTAGGTCTGTGTTAGGTCTGGGATATGCGCGTATCTGGCTTACACTTTCGCCATTTTCGCAAACTTGTTGCCCAGATCCTGGATTTTTTCCGTGTTTGAATCACGTAGTAATGTTGTACCACACTGAGGCAGTCAATTAAACCTGGTTTCGATCCATATTTTAGAGGATAACACCGGTTAGGTCTGGGTTAGGTCTGGGTTATGCCCGCATCTGGCCCATGATTTCGCCTTTTTCGCAAACTTGTTGGCCAGTTCCTGGGTTTTTTCCGTGTTTGAATCACGTAGTAATGTGGTAACACAATGAAGCAGTCAATTAAACCTGGTTTCGATTAATATTTTAGAGGATAACACCGGTTAGGTCTGGGTTAGGTCTGGGATATACGCGCATCTGGCTTATGCTTTCGCCTTTTTCGCAAACTTGTTGGCCAGATCCTGGGTTTTTTGCGTGTTGGAATCACGTAGTAATGTGGTAACACACTGAAGCAGTCAATTAAACCTGGTTTCGATCAATATTTTAGAGGATAACACCGGTTAGGTCTGGGTTAGGTCTGGGTTATGCCCGCATCTGGCTCATGATTTTGCCTTCTTCGCATACTTGTTGGCCAGATCCTGGGTTTTTTTCGTGTTTGAATCACGTAGTAATGAGGTAACACAATGAAGCAGTCAATTAAACCTGGTTTCGATTAATATTTTAGAGGATAACACCGGTTAGGTCTGGGTTAGGTCTGGGATATACGCGCATCTGGCTTATGCTTTCGCCTTTTTCGCAAACTTGTTGGCCAGATCCTGGGTTTTTTGCGTGTTGGAATCACGTAGTAATGTGGTAACACACTGAAGCAGTCAATTAAACCTGGTTTCGATCAATATTTTAGAGGATAACACCGGTTAGGTCTGGGTTAGGTCTGGGTTATGCCCGCATCTGGCCCATGATTTCGCCTTTTTCGCAAACTTGTTGGCCAGTTCCTGGGTTTTTTCCGTGTTTGAATCACGTAGTAATGTGGTAACACAATGAAGCAGTCAATTAAACCTGGTTTCGATTAATATTTTAGAGGATAACACCGGTTAGGTCTGGGTTAGGTCTGGGTTATGCCCGCATATGGCAAATGATTTTGCGTTCTTCGCATACTTGTTGGCCAGATCCTGGGTTTTTTTCGTGTTTGAATCACGTAGTAATGTGATAACACACTGAAGCAGTCAATTGAACCTGGTTTCGATCAATATTTTAGAGGATAACACCGGTTAGGTCTGGGTTAGGTCTGGGTTATGCCCGCATCTGGCTCATGATTTTGCCTTCTTCGCATACTTGTTGGCCAGATCCTGGGTTTTTTTCGTGTTTGAATCACGTAGTAATGTGGTAACACACTGAAGCAGTCAATTAAACCTGGTTTCGATCAATATTTTAGAGGATAACACAGGTTAGGTCTGGGTTAGGTCTGGGATATGCGCGTATCTGGCTTACACTTTCGCCATTTTCGCAAACTTGTTGCCCAGATCCTGGGTTTTTTCCGTGTTTGAATCACGTAGTAATGTTGTACCACACTGAGGCAGCCAATTAAACGTGGTTTCGATCCATATTTCAGAGGATAACACCGGTTAGGTCTGGGATAGGTCCGGGAAATGCACGCATCTGGCTCATGATTTCGCCTTTTTCGCAAACTTGTTGGCCAGATCCTGGGTTTTTTCCGTGTTTGAATCACGTAGTAATGTGGTAATACACTGAAGCAGTCAATTAAACCTGGTTTCGATCAGTACTTTAGAGGATAACACCGGTTAGGTCTGGGTTAGGTCTGGGTTATGCCCGTATCTGGCGCATGATTTTGCCTTCTTCGCATACTTGTTGGCCAGATCCTGGGTTTTTTTCGTGTTTGAATCACGTAGTAATGTGGTAACACACTGAAGCAGTCAATTAAACCTGGTTTCGATCAATTTTTTTAGAGGATGACACCGGTTAGGTCTGGGTTAGGTCTGGGTTATGCGCGCATCTGGCTCATGATTTTGCCTTTTTCGCAAACTTGTTGGCCAGATCCTGGGTTTTTTTTGTGTTTGAATCACGTAGTAATGTTGTAGCACACTGATGCAGTCAATTAAACCTGGTTTCGATCAATATTCTAGAGGATAACACCTGTTAGGTCCGGGTTAGGTCTGGGATATACGCGCATCTGGCTTATACTTTCGCCTTTTTCGCAAACTTGTTAGCCAGATCCTGGGTTTTTTCCGTGTTTGAATCACGTAGTAATGTGGTAACACACTGAAGCAGCCAATTAAACCTGGTTTCGATCAATATTTTAGAGGATAACACCGGTTAGGTCTGGGTTAGATCTGGGTTATGCCCGCATCTGGCGCATGATTTTGCCTTCTTCGCATACTTGTTGGCCAGATCCTGGGTTTTTTCCGTGTTTGAATCACGTAGTAATGTGGTAACACACTGAAGCAGCCAATTAAACCTGGTTTCGATCAATATTTTAGAGTATAACACCGGTTAGGTCTGGGCTAGGTCTGAGTTATGCCCGCATCTGGCTCATGATTTTACCTTCTTCGCATACTTGTGGGCCAGATCCTGGGTTTTTTCCGTGTTTGAATCACGTAGTAATGTGGTAACACACTGAAGCAGCCAATTAAACCTGGTTTCGATTAATATTTTAGAGGATAACACCGGTTAGGTCTGGGTTAGGACTGGGATATGCGCGCATCTGGCTTATACTTTCGCCTTTTTCGCAAACTTGTTGGCAAGCTCCTGGGTTTTTTCCGCGTTTGAATCACGTAGTAATGTGGTAATACACTGAAGCAGTCAATTAAACCTGGTTTCGATCAATATTTTAGAGGATAACACCGGTTAGGTCTGGGTTAGGTCCGGGAAACGCACGCATCTGGCTTATGATTTCGCCTTTTTCGCAAACTTGTTGACCAGATCCTGGGTTTTTTCCGTGTTTGAATCACGTAGTAATGTGGTACCACACTGAGGCAGTCAATTAAACCTGGTTTCGATCAATATTTTAGAGTATAACACCGGTTAGGTCTGGGCTAGGTCTGAGTTATGCCCGCATCTGGCTCATGATTTTACCTTCTTCGCATACTTGTGGGCCAGATCCTGGGTTTTTTTCGTGTTTGAATCACGTAGTAATGTGGTAACACACTGAAGCAGTCAATTAAACCTGGTTCCGATCAATATTTTAGAGGATAACACCGGTGAGGTCTGGGTTAGGTCTGGGCTATGCCCGCATCTGGCTCATGATTTTGCCTTCTTCGCATACTTGTTGGCCAGATCCTGGGTTTTTTTCGTGTTTGAATCACGTAGTAATGTGGTAACACACTGAAGCAGTTAATAAAACCTGGTTTCGATCAATATTTTAGAGGATAACACCGGTTAGGTCTGGGTTAGGTCTGGGATATGCGCGCATCTGGCTTATACTTTCGCCTTTTTCGCAAACTTGTTGGCCAGATCCTGGGTTTTTTCCGTGTTTGAATCACGTAGTAATGTGGTAATACACTGGAGCAGTCAATTAAACCTGGTTTCGATCAATATTTTAGTGGATAACACCGGTTAGGTCTGGGTTAGGTCCGGGAAATGCACGCATCTGGTTTATGATTTCGCCTTTTTCGCACACTTGTTGACCAGATCCTGGGTTTTTTCCGTGTTTGATCACGTAGTAATGTGGTACCACACTGAGGCAGTCAATTAAACCTGGTTTCGATCAATATTTTAGAGTATAACACCGGTTATGTCTGGGCTAGGTCTGAGTTATGCCCGCATCTGGCTCATGATTTTACCTTCTTCGCATACTTGTTGGCCAGATCCTGGATTTTTTTCGTGTTTGAATCACGTAGTAATGTGGTAACACACTGAAGCAGTCAATTAAACCTGGTTTCGATCAATTTTTTTTGAGGATGACACCGGTTAGGTCTGGGTTAGGTCTGGGTTACGCCCGCATCTGGCTCATGATTTTCCCTTTTTCGCAAACTTGTTGGCCAGATGCTGGGTTTTTCCGTGTTTGAATCACGTAGTAATGTGGTAACACACTGAAGCAGTCAATTAAACCTGGTTTCGATCAATATTTCACAGGATAACACCGGTTAGGTCTGGGTTAGGTCTGGGTTATGCCCGCATCTGGCTCATGATTTTGCCTTTTTCGCAAACTTGTTGGCCAGATCCTGGGTTTTTTCCGTGTTTGAATCACGTAGTAATGTTCTAGCACACTGAAGCAGTCAATTAAACCTGGTTTCGATCAATATTTTAGAGGATAACACCGGTTAGGTCTGGGTTAGGTCTGGGATATACGCGCATCTGGCTTATACTTTCGCCTTTTTCGCAAACTTGTTGGCCAGATCCTGGGTTTTTTGCGTGTTGGAATCACGTAGTAATGTGGTAACACACTGAAGCAGTCAATTAAACCTGGTTTCGATCAATATTTTAGAGGATAACACCGGTTAGGTCTGGGTTAGGTCTGGGTTATGCCCGCATCTGGCTCATGATTTTGCCTTGTTCACATACTTGTTAGCCAGATCCTGGGTTTTTTTCGTGTTTGAATCACGTAGTAATGTGGTAACACACTGAAGCAGTCAATTAAACCTGGTTTCGATCAATATTTCAGAGGATAACACCGGTTAGGTCTGGGTTAGGTCTGGGTTATGCCCGCATCTGGCTCATGATTGTGCCTCTCTCGCAAACTTGTTGGCCAGATCCTGGGTTTTTTCCGTGTTTGAATCACGTAGTAATGTTGTAGCACACTGAAGCAGTCAATTAAACCTGGTTTCGATCAATATTTTAGAGGATAACACAGATTAGGTCTGGGTTAGGTCTAAGTTATGCCCGCATCTGGCTCATGATTTCGCCTTTTTCGCAAACTTGTTGGCCAGATCCTGGGTTTTTTCCGTGTTTGAATCACGTAGTAATGTGGTAATACACTGAAGCAGTCAATTAAACCTGGTTTCGATCAGTACTTTAGAGGATAACACCGGTTAGGTCTGGGTTAGGTCTGGGTTATGCCCGCATCTGGCGCATGATTTTGCCTTCTTCGCATACTTGTTGGCCAGATCCTGGGTTTTTTTCGTGTTTGAATCACGTAGTAATGTGGTAACACACTGAAGCAGTCAATTAAACCTGGTTTCGATCAATTTTTTTAGAGGATGACACCGGTTAGGTCTGGGTTAGGTCTGGGTTATGCGCGCATCTGGCTCATGATTTTGCCTTTTTCGCAAACTTGTTAGCCAGATCCTGGGTTTTTTCCGTGTTTGAATCACGTAGTAATGTGGTAACACACTGAAGCAGCCAATTAAACCTGGTTTCGATCAATATTTTAGAGGATAACAGCGGTTAGGTCTGGGTTAGGTCTGGGTTATGCCCGCATCTGGCGCATGATTTTGCCTTCTTCGCATACTTGTTGGCCAGATCCTGGGTTTTTTCCGTGTTTGAATCACGTAGTAATGTGGTAACACACTGAAGCAGCCAATTAAACCTGGTTTCGATTAATATTTTAGAGGATAACACCGGTTAGGTCTGGGTTAGGTCTGGGATATGCGCGCATCTGGCTTATACTTTCGCCTTTTTCGCAAACTTGTTGGCCAGATCCTGGGTTTTTTCCGTGTTTGAATCACGTAGTAATGTGGTAACACACTGAAGCAGTCAATTAAACCTGGTTCCGATCAATATTTTAGAGGATAACACCGGTTAGGTCTGGGTTAGGTCTGGGTTATGCCCGCATATGGCAAATGATTTTGCGTTCTTCGCATACTTGTTGGCCAGATCCTGGGTTTTTTTCGTGTTTGAATCACGTAGTAATGTGGTAACACACTGAAGCAGTCAATTGAACCTGGTTTCGATCAATATTTTAGAGGATAACACCGGTTAGGTCTGGGTTAGGTCTGGGTTATGCCCGCATCTGGCTCATGATTTTGCCTTCTTCGCATACTTGTTGGCCAGATCCTGGGTTTTTTTCGTGTTTGAATCACGTAGTAATGTGGTAACACACTGAAGCAGTCAATTAAACCTGGTTTCGATCAATATTTTAGAGGATAACACAGGTTAGGTCTGGGTTAGGTCTGGGATATGCGCGTATCTGGCTTACACTTTCGCCATTTTCGCAAACTTGTTGCCCAGATCCTAGGTTTTTTCCGTGTTTGAATCACGTAGTAATGTTGTACCACACTGAGGCAGCCAATTAAACCTGGTTTCGATCCATATTTCAGAGGATAACACCGGTTAGGTCTGGGATAGGTCCGGGAAATGCACGCATCTGGCTCATGATTTCGCCTTTTTCGCAAACTTGTTGGCCAGATCCTGGGTTTTTTCCGTGTTTGAATCACGTAGTAATGTGGTAATACACTGAAGCAGTCAATTAAACCTGGTTTCGATCAGTACTTTAGAGGATAACACCGGTTAGGTCTGGGTTAGGTCTGGGTTATGCCCGCATCTGGCGCATGATTTTGCCTTCTTCGCATACTTGTTGGCCAGATCCTGGGTTTTTTTCGTGTTTGAATCACGTAGTAATGTGGTAACACACTGAAGCAGTCAATTAAACCTGGTTTCGATCAATTTTTTTAGAGGATGACACCGGTTAGGTCTGGGTTAGGTCTGGGTTATGCGCGCATCTGGCTCATGATTTTGCCTTTTTCGCAAACTTGTTGGCCAGATCCTGGGTTTTTTTTGTGTTTGAATCACGTAGTAATGTGGTAACACACTGAAGCAGTCAATTAAACCTGGTTCCGATCAATATTTTAGAGGATAACACCGGTTAGGTCTGGGTTAGGTCTGGGCTATGCCCGCATCTGGCTCATGATTTTGCCTTCTTCGCATACTTGTTGGCCAGATCCTGGGTTTTTTTCGTGTTTGAATCACGTAGTAATGTGGTAACACACTGAAGCAGTCAATTAAACCTGGTTTCGATCAATATTTTAGAGGATAACACCGGTTAGGTCTGGGTTAGGTCCGGGAAACGCACGCATCTGGCTTATGATTTCGCCTTTTTCGCAAACTTGTTGACCAGATCCTGGGTTTTTTCCGTGTTTGAATCACGTAGTAATGTGGTACCACACTGAGGCAGTCAATTAAACCTGGTTTCGATCAATATTTTAGAGTATAACACCGGTTAGGTCTGGGCTAGGTCTGAGTTATGCCCGCATCTGGCTCATGATTTTACCTTCTTCGCATACTTGTGGGCCAGATCCTGGGTTTTTTTCGTGTTTGAATCACGTAGTAATGTGGTAACACACTGAAGCAGTCAATTAAACCTGGTTCCGATCAATATTTTAGAGGATAACACCGGTTAGGTCTGGGTTAGGTCTGGGCTATGCCCGCATCTGGCTCATGATTTTGCCTTCTTCGCATACTTGTTGGCCAGATCCTGGGTTTTTTTCGTGTTTGAATCACGTAGTAATGTGGTAACACACTGAAGCAGTCAATTAAACCTGGTTTCGATCAATATTTTAGAGGATAACACCGGTTAGGTCTGGGTTAGGTCTGGGATATGCGCGCATCTGGCTTATACTTTCGCCTTTTTCGCAAACTTGTTGGCCAGATCCTGGGTTTTTTCCGTGTTTGAATCACGTAGTAATGTGGTAATACACTGGAGCAGTCAATTAAACCTGGTTTCGATCAATATTTTAGTGGATAACACCGGTTAGGTCTGGGTTAGGTCCGGGAAATGCACGCATCTGGTTTATGATTTCGCCTTTTTCGCACACTTGTTGACCAGATCCTGGGTTTTTTCCGTGTTTGAATCACGTAGTAATGTGGTACCACACTGAGGCAGTCAATTAAACCTGGTTTCGATCAATATTTTAGAGTATAACACCGGCTATGTCTGGGCTAGGTCTGAGTTATGCCAGCATCTGGCTCATGATTTTACCTTCTTCGCATACTTGTTGGCCAGATCCTGGATTTTTTTCGTGTTTGAATCACGTAGTAATGTGGTAACACACTGAAGCAGTCAATTAAACCTGGTTTCGATCAATTTTTTTAGAGGATGACACCGGTTAGGTCTGGGTTAGGTCTGGGTTACGCCCGCATCTGGCTCATGATTTTCCCTTTTTCGCAAACTTGTTGGCCAGATGCTGGGTTTTTCCGTGTTTGAATCACGTAGTAATGTGGTAACACACTGAAGCAGTCAATTAAACCTGGTTTCGATCAATATTTCACAGGATAACACCGGTTAGGTCTGGGTTAGGTCTGGGTTATGCCCGCATCTGGCTCATGATTTTGCCTTTTTCGCAAACTTGTTGGCCAGATCCTGGGTTTTTTCCGTGTTTGAATCACGTAGTAATGTTCTAGCACACTGAAGCAGTCAATTAAACCTGGTTTCGATCAATATTTTAGAGGATAACACCGGTTAGGTCTGGGTTAGGTCTGGGATATACGCGCATCTGGCTTATACTTTCGCCTTTTTCGCAAACTTGTTGGCCAGATCCTGGGTTTTTTGCGTGTTGGAATCACGTAGTAATGTGGTAACACACTGAAGCAGTCAATTAAACCTGGTGTCGATCAATATTTTAGAGGATAACACCGGTTAGGTCTGGGTTAGGTCTGGGTTATGCCCGCATCTGGCTCATGATTTTGCCTTGTTCGCATACTTGTTAGCCAGATCCTGGGTTTTTTTCGTGTTTGAATCACGTAGTAATGTGGTAACACACTGAAGCAGTCAATTAAACCTGGTTTCGATCA
Source organism: Colletes latitarsis (assembly GCF_051014445.1). Classification (NCBI taxonomy): domain Eukaryota; kingdom Metazoa; phylum Arthropoda; class Insecta; order Hymenoptera; family Colletidae; genus Colletes; species Colletes latitarsis. The sequence goes on along the minus strand of NW_027488373.1, from coordinate 157,380 downwards.
ATATTTTAGAGGATAACACCGGTTAGGTCTGGGTTAGGTCTGGGTTATGCCCGCATCTGGCTCATGATTGTGCCTTTCTCGCAAACTTGTTGGCCAGATCCTGGGTATTTTTCCGTGTTTGAATCACGTAGTAATGTTGTAGCACACTGAAGCAGTCAATTAAACCTGGTTTCGATCAATATTTTAGAGGATAACACCGGTTAGGTCTGGGTTAGGTCTGGGTTATGCCCGCATCTCGCTCATGATTTTGCCTTCTTCGCATACTTGTTGGCCAGATCCTGGGTTTTTTTCGTGTTTGAATCACGTAGTAATCTGGTAGCACACTGAAGCAGTCAATTAAACCTGGTTTCGATCAATATTTTAGAGGATAACACAGATTAGGTCTGGGTTAGGTCTGAGTTATGCCCGCATCTGGCTCATGATTTCGCCTTTTTCGCAAACTTGTTGGCCAGATCCTGGGTTTTTTCCGTGTATGAATCACGTAGTAATGTGGTAATACACTGAAGCAGTCAATTAAACCTGGTTTCGATCAGTACTTTAGAGGATAACACCGGTTAGGTCTGGGTTAGGTCTGGGTTATGCCCGCATCTGGCGCATGATTTTGCCTTCTTCGCATACTTGTTGGCCAGATCCTGGGTTTTTTTCGTGTTTGAATCACGTAGTAATGTGGTAACACACTGAAGCAGTCAATTAAACCTGGTTTCGATCAATTTTTTTAGAGGATGACACCGGTTAGGTCTGGGTTAGGTCTGGGTTATGCGCGCATCTGGCTCATGATTTTGCCTTTTTCGCAAACTTGTTGGCCAGATCCTGGGTTTTTTTTGTGTTTGAATCACGTAGTAATGTTGTAGCACACTGATGCAGTCAATTAAACCTGGTTTCGATCAATATTCTAGAGGATAACACCGGTTAGGTCCGGGTTAGGTCTGGGATATACGCGCATCTGGCTTATACTTTCGCTTTTTTCGCAAACTTGTTAGCCAGATCCTGGGTTTTTTCCGTGTTTGAATCACGTAGTAATGTGGTAACACACTGAAGCAGCCAATTAAACCTGGTTTCGATCAATATTTTAGAGGATAACACCGGTTAGGTCTGGGTTAGGTCTGGGTTATGCCCGCATCTGGCGCATGATTTTGCCTTCTTCGCATACTTGTTGGCCAGATCCTGGGTTTTTTCCGTGTTTGAATCACGTAGTAATGTGGTAACAGACTGAAGCAGCCAATTAAACCTGGTTTCGATTAATATTTTAGAGGATAACACCGGTTAGGTCTGGGTTAGGTCTGGGATATGCGCGCATCTGGCTTATACTTTCGCCTTTTTCGCAAACTTGTTGGCAAGCTCCTGGGTTTTTTCCGCGTTTGAATCACGTAGTAATGTGGTAATACACTGAAGCAGTCAATTAAACCTGGTTTCGATCAATATTTTAGAGGATAACACCGGTTAGGTCTGGGTTAGGTCCGGGAAACGCACGCATCTGGCTTATGATTTCGCCTTTTTCGCAAACTTGTTGACCAGATCCTGGGTTTTTTCCGTGTTTGAATCACGTAGTAATGTGGTACCACACTGAGGCAGTCAATTAAACCTGGTTTCGATCAATATTTTAGAGTATAACACCGGTTAGGTCTGGGCTAGGTCTGAGTTATGCCCGCATCTGGCTCATGATTTTACCTTCTTCGCATACTTGTGGGCCAGATCCTGGGTTTTTTTCGTGTTTGAATCACGTAGTAATGTGGTAACACACTGAAGCAGTCAATTAAACCTGGTTCCGATCAATATTTTAGAGGATAACACCGGTTAGGTCTGGGTTAGGTCTGGGCTATGCCCGCATCTGGCTCATGATTTTGCCTTCTTCGCATACTTGTTGGCCAGATCCTGGGTTTTTTTCGTGTTTGAATCACGTAGTAATGTGGTAACACACTGAAGCAGTCAATTAAACCTGGTTTCGATCAATATTTTAGAGGATAACACCGGTTAGGTCTGGGTTAGGTCTGGGATACGCGCGCATCTGGCTTATACTTTCGCCTTTTTCGCAAACTTGTTGGCCAGATCCTGGGTTTTTTCCGTGTTTGAATCACGTAGTAATGTGGTAATACACTGGAGCAGTCAATTAAACCTGGTTTCGATCAATATTTTAGTGGATAACACCGGTTAGGTCTGGGTTAGGTCCGGGAAATGCACGCATCTGGTTTATGATTTCGCCTTTTTCGCACACTTGTTGACCAGATCCTGGGTTTTTTCCGTGTTTGAATCACGTAGTAATGTGGTACCACACTGAGGCAGTCAATTAAACCTGGTTTCGATCAATTTTTTTAGAGGATGACACCGGTTAGGTCTGGGTTAGGTCTGGGTTACGCCCGCATCTGGCTCATGATTTTCCCTTTTTCGCAAACTTGTTGGCCAGATGCTGGGTTTTTCCGTGTTTGAATCACGTAGTAATGTGGTAACACACTGAAGCAGTCAATTAAACCTGGTTTCGATCAATATTTCACAGGATAACACCGGTTAGGTCTGGGTTAGGTCTGGGTTATGCCCGCATCTGGCTCATGATTTTGCCTTTTTCGCAAACTTGTTGGCCAGATCCTGGGTTTTTTCCGTGTTTGAATCACGTAGTAATGTTCTAGCACACTGAAGCAGTCAATTAAACCTGGTTTCGATCAATATTTTAGAGGATAACACCGGTTAGGTCTGGGTTAGGTCTGGGATATACGCGCATCTGGCTTATACTTTCGCCTTTTTCGCAAACTTGTTGGCCAGATCCTGGGTTTTTTGCGTGTTGGAATCACGTAGTAATGTGGTAACACACTGAAGCAGTCAATTAAACCTGGATTCGATCAATATTTTAGAGGATAACACCGGTTAGGTCTGGGTTAGGTCTGGGTTATGCCCGCATCTCGCTCATGATTTTGCCTTCTTCGCATACTTGTTGGCCAGATCCTGGGTTTTTTTCGTGTTTGAATCACGTAGTAATCTGGTAGCACACTGAAGCAGTCAATTAAACCTGGTTTCGATCAATATTTCAGAGGATAACACCGGTTAGGTCTGGGTTAGGTCTGGGTTATGCCCGCATCTGGCTCATGATTTTGCCTTTCTCGCAAACTTGTTGGCCAGATCCTGGGTTTTTTCCGTGTTTGAATCACGTAGTAATGTTGTAGCACACTGAAGCAGTCAATTAAACCTGGTTTCGATCAATATTTTAGAGGATAACACCGGTTAGGTCTGGGTTAGGTCTGGGTTATGCCCGCATCTCGCTCATGATTTTGCCTTCTTCGCATACTTGTTGGCCAGATCCTGGGTTTTTTTCGTGTTTGAATCACGTAGTAATCTGGTAGCACACTGAAGCAGTCAATTAAACCTGGTTTCGATCAATATTTTAGAGGATAACACAGATTAGGTCTGGGTTAGGTCTGAGTTATGCCCGCATCTGGCTCATGATTTTGCCTTCTTCGCATACTTGTTGGCCAGATCCTGGGTTTTTTCCGAGTTTGAATCACGTAGTAATGTTCTAGCACACCGAAGCAGTCAATTAAACCTGGTTTCGATCAATATTTTAGAGGATAACACCGTTTAGGTCTGGGTTAGGTTTGGGTTATGCCCGCATCTGGCTCATGATTTCGCCATTTTCGCAAACTTGTTGGCCAGATCCTGGGTTTTTTTCGTGTTTGAATCACGTAGTAATGTTGTACCACACTGAGGCAGTCAATTAAACCTGGTTTCGATCAATATTTCAGAGGATAACACCGGTTAGGTCTGGGTTAGGTCCGGGAAATGCACGCATCTGGCTCATGATTTCGCCTTTTTCGCAAACTTGATGGCCAGATCCTGGGTTTTTTCCGTGTTTGAATCACGTAGTAATGTGGTAATTCACTGAAGTAGTCAATTAAACCTGGTTTCGATCAATATTTTCGAGGATAACACCGGTTAGGTCTGGGGTAGGTTTTTGTTATGCCCACATCTGGCTCATGATTTTGCCTTCTTCGCAAACTTGTTGGCCAGATCCTGGGTTTTTTCGCGTTTGAATCACGTAGTAATGTGGTAACACACTGAAGCAGTCAATTAAACCTGGTTTCGATCAATATTTTAGAGGATAACACAGGTTAGGTCTGGGTTAGGTCTGGGATATGCGCGCATCTGGCTTATACTTTCGCCTTTTTCGCAAACTTGTTGGCCAGATCCTGGGTTTTTTCCGTGTTTGAATCACGTAGTAATGTGGTACCACACTGAGGTAGTCAATTAAACCTGGTTTCGATCAATATTTTGGAGGATAACACCGGTTAGGTCTGGGTTAGGTCTGGGTTATGCCCGCATCTGGCTCATGATTTTGCCTTCTTCGCATACTTGTTGGCCAGATCCTGGGTTTTTTTCGTGTTTGAATCACGTAGTAATGTGGTAACACACTGAAGGAGTCAATTAAACCAGGTTTCGATGAATATTTTAGAGGATAACACCGGTTAGGTCTGGGTTAGGTCTGGGTTAGGTTTGGGTTATGCCCGCATCTGGCTCATGATTTTGCCTTCTTCGCAAACTTGTTGGCCAGATCCTGGGCTTTTTCCGTGTTTGAATCACGTAGTAATGTGGTAATACACTGAAGCAGTCAATCAAACCTGGTTTCGATCAATATTTCAGAGGATAACGCCGGTTAGGTCTGGGTTAGGTCTGGGTTATGCCCGCACCTGGCTCATGATTTTGCCTTCTTCGCATACTTGTTGGCCAGATCCTGGGTTTTTTTCGTGTTTGAATCACGTAGTAATGTGGTACCACACTGAGGTAGTCAATTAAACCTGGTTTCGATCAATATTTTGGAGGATAACACCGGTTAGGTCTGGGTTAGGTCTGGGTTAGGTCTGGGTTATGCCCGCATCTGGCTCATGATTTTGCCTTCTTCGCATACTTGTTGGCCAGATCCTGGGTTTTTTTCGTGTTTGAATCACGTAGTAATGTGGTAACACACTGAAGGAGTCAATTAAACCAGGTTTCGATGAATATTTTAGAGGATAACACCGGTTAGGTCTGGGTTAGGTCTGGGTTAGGTTTGGGTTATGCCCGCATCTGGCTCATGATTTTGCCTTCTTCGCAAACTTGTTGGCCAGATCCTGGGCTTTTTCCGTGTTTGAATCACGTAGTAATGTGGTGATATACTGAAGCAGTCAATCAAACCTGGTTTCGATCAATATTTCAGAGGATAACGCCGGTTGGGTCTGGGTTAGGTCTGGGTTATGCCCGCACCTGGCTCATGATTTTGCCTTCTTCGCATACTTGTTGGCCAGATCCTGGGTTTTTTTCGTGTTTGAATCACGTAGTAATGTGGTAACACACTGAAGCAGTCAATTAAACCACGTTTCGCTCAGTATTTTAGAGGATAACACCGGTTAGGTCTGGGTTAGGTCTGGGTTATGCCCGCATCTGGCTCATGATTTTGCCTTCTTCGCATACTTGTTGGCCAGATCCTGGGTTTTTTCCGTGTTTGAATCACGTAGTAATGTGGTAACACACTGAAGCAGTCAATTAAACCTGGTTTCGATCAATATTTTAGAGGATAACACCGGTTAGGTCTCGGTTTCGTCTGGGTTATGCCCGCATCTGGCTCATGATTTTGCCTTCTTCGCATACTAGTTGGCCAGATCCTGGGTTTTTTTCGTGTTTGAATCACGTAGTAATGTGGTAACATACTGAAGCAGTCAATTAAACCTGGTTTCGATCAATATTTTAGAGGATAACACCGGTTAGGTCTGGGTTAGGTCTGGGTTATGCCCGCATCTGGCTCATGATTTTGCCTTCTTCGCATACTTGTTGGCCAGATCCTGGGTTTTTTTCGTGTTTGAATCACGTAGTAATGTGGTAACACACTGAAGCAGTCAATTAAACCTGGTTTCGACGAATATTTTAGAGGATAACACCGGTTAGGTCTGGGATATGCGCGCTTCTGGCTTATACTTTCGCCTTTTTCGCAAACTTGTTGGCCAGATCCTGGGTTTTTTCCGTGTTTGAATCACGTAGTAATGTGGTAACACACTGAAGCAGTCAATTAAACCTGGTTTCGATCAATATTTCAGAGGATAACGCCGGTTAGGTCTGGGTTAGGTCTGGGTTATGCCCGCATCTGGCTCATGATTTTGCCTTCTTCGCATACTTGTTGGCCAGATCCTCGGTTTTTTTCGTGTTTGAATCACGTAGTAATGTGGTAACACACTGAAGCAGTCAATTAAACCTGGTTTCGACGAATATTTTAGAGGATAACACCGGTTAGGTCTGGGATATGCGCGCTTCTGGCTTATACTTTCGCCTTTTTCGCAAACTTGTTGGCCAGATCCTGGGTTTTTTCCGTGTTTGAATCACGTAGTAATGTGGTAACACACTGAAGCAGTCAATTAAACCTGGTTTCGATCAATATTTCAGAGGATAACGCCGGTTAGGTCTGGGTTAGGTCTGGGTTATGCCCGCATCTGGCTCATGATTTTCCCTTTTTCGCAAACTTGTTGGCCAGATGCTGGGTTTTTCCGTGTTTGAATCACGTAGTAATGTGGTAACACACTGAAGCAGTCAATTAAACCTGGTTTCGATCAATATTTCACAGGATAACACCGGTTAGGTCTGGGTTAGGTCTGGGTTATGCCCGCATCTGGCTCATGATTTTGCCTTTTTCGCAAACTTGTTGGCCAGATCCTGGGTTTTTTCCGTGTTTGAATCACGTAGTAATGTTCTAGCACACTGAAGCAGTCAATTAAACCTGGTTTCGATCAATATTTTAGAGGATAACACCGGTTAGGTCTGGGTTAGGTCTGGGATATACGCGCATCTGGCTTATACTTTCGCCTTTTTCGCAAACTTGTTGGCCAGATCCTGGGTTTTTTGCGTGTTGGAATCACGTAGTAATGTGGTAACACACTGAAGCAGTCAATTAAACCTGGATTCGATCAATATTTTAGAGGATAACACCGGTTAGGTCTGGGTTAGGTCTGGGTTATGCCCGCATCTCGCTCATGATTTTGCCTTCTTCGCATACTTGTTGGCCAGATCCTGGGTTTTTTTCGTGTTTGAATCACGTAGTAATCTGGTAGCACACTGAAGCAGTCAATTAAACCTGGTTTCGATCAATATTTCAGAGGATAACACCGGTTAGGTCTGGGTTAGGTCTGGGTTATGCCCGCATCTGGCTCATGATTTTGCCTTTCTCGCAAACTTGTTGGCCAGATCCTGGGTTTTTTCCGTGTTTGAATCACGTAGTAATGTTGTAGCACACTGAAGCAGTCAATTAAACCTGGTTTCGATCAATATTTTAGAGGATAACACCGGTTAGGTCTGGGTTAGGTCTGGGTTATGCCCGCATCTCGCTCATGATTTTGCCTTCTTCGCATACTTGTTGGCCAGATCCTGGGTTTTTTTCGTGTTTGAATCACGTAGTAATCTGGTAGCACACTGAAGCAGTCAATTAAACCTGGTTTCGATCAATATTTTAGAGGATAACACAGATTAGGTCTGGGTTAGGTCTGAGTTATGCCCGCATCTGGCTCATGATTTTGCCTTCTTCGCATACTTGTTGGCCAGATCCTGGGTTTTTTCCGAGTTTGAATCACGTAGTAATGTTCTAGCACACCGAAGCAGTCAATTAAACCTGGTTTCGATCAATATTTTAGAGGATAACACCGTTTAGGTCTGGGTTAGGTTTGGGTTATGCCCGCATCTGGCTCATGATTTCGCCATTTTCGCAAACTTGTTGGCCAGATCCTGGGTTTTTTTCGTGTTTGAATCACGTAGTAATGTTGTACCACACTGAGGCAGTCAATTAAACCTGGTTTCGATCAATATTTCAGAGGATAACACCGGTTAGGTCTGGGTTAGGTCCGGGAAATGCACGCATCTGGCTCATGATTTCGCCTTTTTCGCAAACTTGTTGGCCAGATCCTGGGTTTTTTCCGTGTTTGAATCACGTAGTAATGTGGTAATTCACTGAAGTAGTCAATTAAACCTGGTTTCGATCAATATTTTCGAGGATAACACCGGTTAGGTCTGGGGTAGGTTTTTGTTATGCCCACATCTGGCTCATGATTTTGCCTTCTTCGCAAACTTGTTGGCCAGATCCTGGGTTTTTTCGCGTTTGAATCACGTAGTAATGTGGTAACACACTGAAGCAGTCAATTAAACCTGGTTTCGATCAATATTTTAGAGGATAACACAGGTTAGGTCTGGGTTAGGTCTGGGATATGCGCGCATCTGGCTTATACTTTCGCCTTTTTCGCAAACTTGTTGGCCAGATCCTGGGTTTTTTCCGTGTTTGAATCACGTAGTAATGTGGTACCACACTGAGGTAGTCAATTAAACCTGGTTTCGATCAATATTTTGGAGGATAACACCGGTTAGGTCTGGGTTAGGTCTGGGTTATGCCCGCATCTGGCTCATGATTTTGCCTTCTTCGCAAACTTGTTGGCCAGATCCTGGGCTTTTTCCGTGTTTGAATCACGTAGTAATGTGGTGATATACTGAAGCAGTCAATCAAACCTGGTTTCGATCAATATTTCAGAGGATAACGCCGGTTGGGTCTGGGTTAGGTCTGGGTTATGCCCGCACCTGGCTCATGATTTTGCCTTCTTCGCATACTTGTTGGCCAGATCCTGGGTTTTTTTCGTGTTTGAATCACGTAGTAATGTGGTAACACACTGAAGCAGTCAATTAAACCACGTTTCGCTCAGTATTTTAGAGGATAACACCGGTTAGGTCTGGGTTAGGTCTGGGTTATGCCCGCATCTGGCTCATGATTTTGCCTTCTTCGCATACTTGTTGGCCAGATCCTGGGTTTTTTCCGTGTTTGAATCACGTAGTAATGTGGTAACACACTGAAGCAGTCAATTAAACCTGGTTTCGATCAATATTTTAGAGGATAACACCGGTTAGGTCTCGGTTTCGTCTGGGTTATGCCCGCATCTGGCTCATGATTTTGCCTTCTTCGCATACTAGTTGGCCAGATCCTGGGTTTTTTTCGTGTTTGAATCACGTAGTAATGTGGTAACATACTGAAGCAGTCAATTAAACCTGGTTTCGATCAATATTTTAGAGGATAACACCGGTTAGGTCTGGGTTAGGTCTGGGTTATGCCCGCATCTGGCTCATGATTTTGCCTTCTTCGCATACTTGTTGGCCAGATCCTGGGTTTTTTTCGTGTTTGAATCACGTAGTAATGTGGTAACACACTGAAGCAGTCAATTAAACCTGGTTTCGACGAATATTTTAGAGGATAACACCGGTTAGGTCTGGGATATGCGCGCTTCTGGCTTATACTTTCGCCTTTTTCGCAAACTTGTTGGCCAGATCCTGGGTTTTTTCCGTGTTTGAATCACGTAGTAATGTGGTAACACACTGAAGCAGTCAATTAAACCTGGTTTCGATCAATATTTCAGAGGATAACGCCGGTTAGGTCTGGGTTAGGTCTGGGTTATGCCCGCATCTGGCTCATGATTTTGCCTTCTTCGCATACTTGTTGGCCAGATCCTGGGTTTTTTTCGTGTTTGAATCACGTAGTAATGTGGTAACACACTGAAGCAGTCAATTAAACCTGGTTTCGATCAATATTTTAGAGGATAACACCGGTTAGGTCTGGGTTAGGTCTGGGTTATGCCCGCATCTGGCTCATGATTTTGCCTTCTTCGCATACGTGTTGGCCACGTGTTGACGATAAAACTGTAAGATATAGGATGAATTAAGTTCCATGTCCCTAAAATTTTCCAAATCATAGATTTAAAAATGATTTAGATATTTAGATGATTTTAGTGTGGGTATTTATACAAGTATGTAAATCTCTATTTATGCATAACATGTTACCCCTAAATGGGCAAGTTAATGAATTATATACATGTTAATTGTATAATAATAACCCTTTGTTCCTCATAAAAATTCATAACTGAATTGCTATCATTCTAAAAAAATCCATCCCAAAATATATTGTCAAAACTAGTAATAAATTATTTGAACAAGGTGATAACAGATTTGAAATATTTAATAAAATTTAGATACCAGTAGTATTAATAAAAGATAATATTAATACTATTTTGACACTGTTATTTGATTTTAATATTAATTATAGATACTTTGATTATTGATTTATTAAAACATAAAGTTAATGAAGTCCCAGTAGATTATAAATATTTTAAAGAGCATGAATTAGCATAGAATTTCATAAAAAATTTGATGAGTGATAGAAGTAACTTGAATAATCTGAATTTTGTAGCTTTTACTATATCTTTGGATATGGAATCACAGATTCATTTTATTAATAAAAATAGAGATAGTACTGATGATTTACTCAGACTCGTTAAAGTAAGTGGGCCAAGTGGGAAGAATATTAAGATAGGTAGATAGATATTGGTAAAAGTATTCCTCTTGTCCTTATATAGGAAATCTTTAATATTACAAATAAACTCTTTCTGTAAAATCTTGAACTTATCATTACAATTTATAGAATTAAAGTCAACGCATCTAATAATGAAAGTAGAAACTGACTTTAAAATCTTGTCTATTGGATAACATAGAGTTAGATTCTTTTATCGATGAATTATGAACAAACTGAACTGAAGTATTTTATAGACTTGTCAAGAACGTTTTTTGGTATATTCCTAGCAAACGACGCGTTCAACGATCGGGATGAGTTATACGTAATTCGATTCGTCTAATTCAGTATATTATTTCATTAGTATATGCATTTCATTATCTGCGGAAATTCGGTATTTTTACAAAGTAACTAAGTATTTTAAATATATTCTGACAGGTTCACAGGTGGAAACAAGTGACTGTCGTTACCTGTGTTCAAAATGCCAGCTAGTCAAATGCTAATTTGTTAACAATAACATTTATTGAATGAAATTTCTGCTATTTCTGCAAATATCTCATTGAATAAATCACCATCTTTCTATTATATATACATTTACTAAATACATAATGGCTCAGGTATCCAATGAAGTTACTCTTATTGAAAATATAAAATATTGATAGTATTATATGTTAGAAAAAAGTGGTTTCTTCAATTTAATTCATGTAAGCATCAGTAATGAGATCTTGAAAATTGACGCTGTGATTAATTTTCAAATGGCCTCTGTGCCATTATTTCTACAACAAAATGTTGATTCATCAGTCTCTATCTACTCTACCCTTCCACAATTGCTGCGCAGTATTTTTATTTAATGTTAGTTATATAATATCACGACATTGCTCATAATTATATGTTAGCATATATGGTAATTTTAAAACAATATCTGTAACTGAGTTTGTTTTTAGAAAACCACGTTCTTTGCTTTTCAAATATCTTTATATAATGCAATGGCTTTTAAAAAATAAGGGTATAAACATCTCACCGTAAACCGTAAATAGTTTACATTTTAAAGATCCAGAAACAGGCGCTCATACGAATAAAACAGAAACTACGTGGAAGCATAGTAAACACTTTTTGCCTGAATATTGTCGGTTAGTATTTGCAGTTCCACACGTTTTTTAATATGTTTTTCTAACATATAATACAAAATAATAAATATTATATTTTCTATTTTCAGCAAAAAAGATAATTTCATTGGGTACTTAAGCCATTACGTGTTTTATAAACCTTCCAAGCAAGGAAAGGATGATTTATTTAATCAGTTCTTAAAAGAAATTTCAGAAATTTCATTTGATGATGATCGATTCTGTAAAAAATCAAAATATACCAGACTTAGATGATAATGAAATTTAATAATAAAAACAAGTTAAACCAACGTACTGCGTACAATAGTAATTTACTATATATTGTAAACACTGTCAGCGACGGGGAGACATTTTTTACTGTTGCTGCATGTACTGTCTACATACCTGGTTTTAATACTGTCCACCTGACCGACTCGTGGAAGTTCTATGCCTAAAAAAATGATTTTTATGCATCATACAAATTCTTCTACAAATTCCCATTTGACAATGTAGAATAGATCCAATTAGATAAATTATTTATAATTTTTAAAATGAACATAGCAACGATGGTCACTAGTTTCTATCTGTGAACCTGTCAAAAAATCTACTTGACCTTACTTTTTTACTGTAACTTTTTATAATAACTGTTAAAATACTGTTTATATTATTTATTATAATGAATCTTGTTACAAAACAAACACACTTATTTTCCATTGTGAAAAGAAAACTTAAAAACTAAAAGAACATTCCTCTACATGTGCTTCTTTCACACACACACACACACACACACCACACTACCCCTCTTATCTGAAACGGTAAACTCCTAAACACTAAAGAAACTAACGAATTTTAAGTCATATTTCTAACACGCCTTCTTGACTTAAAATTTATCAAAACAACAACAAAAATTTTGCCTTTCCTAACGATTTAGTCAGTACATCTGCAATTTGATCGTCCGTAGTCACACTTATTAGTCCCTTTTTTCATAATCATAAACAAAATGATAACTTATATCTATATGCTTGGAATTTTTTGAAAATTTTCCATTTTTTGATAAGGCTATCGCTCCAATATTGTCTTCATATATTTTTACTGGATTGTCATTCTTCACGTCAAAAACAGATAAAATGCCCTTAATTGGAATGATTTCTTCTACACAATCAGCAAGAGCGTAGTATTCAGCATGCGTTGAGGCTCTGGAGACAATTTTTTGTTTTTGCGATTTCCATAGTACTACATTTCCAAAAACTCGTATGATTATCCCTGTAGTCGATTTTCTGTCCGTAGTGTCTGCAGCCCAATCAGCGTCAACAAATGCATCCATTATTTCCTGAGTAGTTGAGTTATAAACAAGATTTATGGAACGAGTGTGATACAAGTATTTTAGAACACGTGTGCTGTCATAGCTATTTTGGAATCGACTTAGGTAATTGACCGCAAATGAAATGTCTGGGCGAGTACCATTTGCAATATACAATAATGCTCCAATTAAATTCCTATATTTCAGTTCTTCATCCACTATATCAGCAGGTTCAATTTTTCGATTCATTTCCATAGGTGTATCGAACCTTTTACTATTTATTATTCCGTACTTATGACTAAGATTTTCAATATATTTTTCTTGATTCAAGTATATTTCCTCTTTACTTTGGTTACGTTGTACTTCAATTCCCAAGTATTGCTTTATTTGTCCCAAGTCTTTCATGCGAAATCGTTTATTAAGCATGATCTTAACTTCATCTATAGCCATTTCATTTATACCACTGATTAATATATCATCCACATATAAAATAATATATATTTTTGTGTCGTTTATCTCTCCAGTATACAGACAGTAATCATAATCAGATCTTTTAAAATGCAAGCTTATCATGTAATTATGAAAACAATCATACCAGTCACGTGGACTTTCTCTCAATCCATAAAGCGCCTTCTTAAGTAAACAAACCTTATCTGACTGTATATTACTACCATCAGGAGGGTAGATGTAAACTTCAGACTTGATATTTCCGTTTAAAAAAGCTGTTTGAACATCCATTTGTTCTATTTTTAAATTTTTAACACATGCAATTGACAGCAACACCTTTAGCGTGCTCATTCTTGCAACCGGTGAATAAACTTCTTCATCGCTTTGGTACAACTGTTGGAAATGCGACTTTGGCGACAATGCGCGCTTTGCATACTCCATCTGTCTTAATTCTATATATCCACTTTACTTCAATTATTTTCTTATTTATTGGAACGTTGACCAAATCCCATGTGTCGTTTTCTTTTAAACCATCAAGTTCTTGTTTCATAGCCGCTTTCCATTTTCTTGACTCTTCGCAGTTCAATGGTTCTTGGTAGTTTTCAGGTATCAAAGCATTGCAATAGTTTGTATATACGACATGATCATCAAATTTCACACATTATGTTACGCTTGGGGCGTGTATCTTATTTAACTTCCTCAGTTTTGCTGCATTGATAATCGTCAGTTTTATTTTCTTTTATTTTCAAAACTCTTTCTTCTTCTTCTTCTTCTTCTTTTGGCGTTTCCCCTTCGTATTTTTCTTCGTTATCAGTATTTCTATAAATGGTATATCTTGCACGTGACGACTTACAACTATTTTGTCATTAACCAATATCTGTATACCCTATTAATATTAATTCCTTTTTCGGCCTTTGGATTTAGCTTTGAATATCTGCATGCCTCGGGAATTCGTACAAAAGCAGTGCTTCCATATAAGTGTAAGTTTGAAACATCAGCCCTTTTATTAAAAAATATTTCATATGGTGTTTTTCTTATTCTTGTGTTTGCTAATAGGCGATTTCCAATGTAGGCAGCCGTGTAAATACATTCTGGCCAATAAAACTTGTCGACATTTGCCTCTGACAGCAAGCAGCGTGCACGATCCATTATCGTTCTGTTGTGCCTTTCGGCGACTCCGTTCAATTCGTGTGTGTATGCTGGTCCTGGTTTCAAATAAATACCTTCTCGTTTCGCTAATTCATCAAAGTTTTTGTTAAGATATGATTCTCTTCCATTGTCACATCGAATTTCTTTAATACTTTTTCCAGTTTGATTTTTTACTAATTTCCTAATATACCTAATGAAGCAATAAAAAACATCACTTTTTTGTTTTATGCAATACACAACAGCAATTTTACTGAAATCATCTATAAAAGACACAAAGTATTTCTCACCATTATGACCTGTCTGAGTTATTGGACCATGGACATCTGTATGGACTATTTGTAACAAATCATTTGCTCTTGTACGTTTGTTTTTAAATTTCAAATTTGTCATTTTATTCTCCGGACAAACTTCGCATTTTATAAATTCGTTTTCGAGTTTCACCGGTGTTCCATTTAGCAGCTGAGCTTCACACAAATATTTTAAATCTCTAAAATTTGTGTGACAAGGTATATATCTATGCCATTTTTCTATATTTGAAATTCCCATTGAACTAGTGTACGTACTTGTTTTCTTATTCTCAAGTCTGGCAACTTCTCCATTTAATTCAAAGAGTTTATTTCTTTTAACAGCAATAGCAATGAGTTTTTCTTTCGAATTACAAATTTTATTGTAATTCATTGTCTTTCTCAAACATTATTTTTAATTGTTTTGATTTACAAATACAAGAGACACTTAGTAAGTTTTGTTTCATTTCTGGTACATAGTATATACATTTTTAATCTTTATTTCCTCCGACTTATCATTAATGTTAATCATTACATTACCAATTTTTCCAGATATTAGTTTAAAACCATCACCAACTTTAATATCAACCGGGTTTTGTAGATTTTTGGATTCATAAAAGTACTCATCTGTGTTTATTATGTGATCTGAGCAACCACTATCTAGTAGCCATTTAATATTTCTACTTCTTCTATTTTGCTACTTTTCATTACTTCAACCTTGAATGAATTGTAATTTCTACTGTCATCTAGACTCGAATTTCCAGCCACTTTTCTATCGTGTCTATTTTGTATATGTTTGAAAAGGTTGCATTTTGTAATAATTATTAAAGTTTTCTGGGCAGTAACGTTGGATGTGCCCTGACTTATTACACTGACTTAACATACCGCTTCAGTAGTCGTTGCACTGCTATGCTGATTATCCTTTGAATTGAGATACTTGTTCTGATTGCGTTGTACGTGTCGAAACCTATGACCTCTAGGATTTTTAGTTAAATTTGAACTAAAAGTGCAAGTGTAATTTCTGCTGTACTCAAAGTAGTAACTCTTACCGTTTCTCTTTTGATACTCTAACAGTAATTTAGATTTTACATACTCAACTGTTTTCTCCTTCGTTGGCAGTGCATCAATAATATCAACAATACGTGAGAAGTTAACGTTAATAACAGATAATTCAATTTATCCTCTTCATTCACAGTCTCACCAGTATTTTTGAGCCTATTTATATGCGTTTCAAATTCGTTAAAGAAGTCACTTGGATTTTCACCTTCTTTCAGTTTTAATTCTAACAATCTTCTTTTACACAATAGCTTTACTGCACTGTTTTTAACTAGATAAATTTCGTCAAGCTTTGCAATCATATTTTTCGCAGTCGTTTCTGATATTATTAATTCTAACTGAGTGTTTGAAATACTGTTTACGATGTAACTTTTTGCTTTAATTTCCTTTTTTATTCCAATCTTCGACTCTTATTTCAGCCGGTCTTTCATCATGTAGAATAACCTCGTTACAGTCTTTCATTTCTAAAAATAAATTTAGCCTGAATTTCCAGTTCCATAAAATATTTGTAACATGAAATCGTCCTTTTTTTCACTTGCCATGCTTCAAACTTAGGTTATCTTCCTTTCACAACTAAATTTCTTTTCTTTACTGTTAACGAACAAACCACGGACCTCTGCTACCATGTTAAAATACTGTTTATATTATTTATTATAATGAATCTTGTTACAAAACAAACACACTTATTTTCCATTGTGAAAAGAAAACTTAGAAACTAAAAGAACATTCCTCGACGTGTGCTTCTCTCACAAACACACACACAAACACACATGCGCGCGCACACACTCCTAAACACTAAAGAAACTAACGAATTTTAAGTCATATTTCTAACAATAACAGTAACAGTTTATAAAAAAATAACGAATTTCCACAGATGCATAGAAATGCATATCAATAATGTACTGAATTAGGCGAATCGAATAATGTATAACTCACCCCGATCCGTGAACGGGCCTAGCGTTTGCTAGGAATATAATGTTCCATAACTTTTCAACAAAGTCTAAAATTTTTCCCAAGGGTTTTTGAATACCTATACACTGTATAGATATCCTGTTTCCTTCAACCGAACGACACGTGTCCCTAAAAAATATATTTATAAAGTAAGTCGGTCAAGTAGGAAGAATATTCAGATATTTAAGAATATGAATATATTGGTAAAAATATCCATTCCTCTTACCTTTATGTCCTGTGTATTGGATAATATAGATTTACATACTTTTACCGCTGAATTCGAAATTCTGAACTAAACATAGGTACAGGACTCGTAAAAACCGTTTTTTATTCTTTTTATAGTTTTATCTGTTTTCCAAAAAACAACCAATTAAATTAAGTTGCAAGAATGCAAAAGCGATAAAACTTACAGAGGCTTTAATAGAAAATTATAAAACAAAATGTTTACTTAAGACTTTACCTTTTGTAAAAACCGGCGATATTGACTGTGTGTGTGTAAATCGTCGTACGTTCGTGCCCGGTGCAGTAAAACACGTGCATCGATCTAGGTTACGTACGTTCCTCACGTGCCACTTTCTCAATCTATACTTTTACATAAAAATTACTTAGAAAATCACTCCTACTCCTCATTTGGACAGAATTTTTACTTTCATGATTTTAGCGAAAAGTCGTTTTCCTGCTCGGGGAACACATATGTACAGGGTGTTCGGCCACCCCTGGGAAAAATTTTAATGGGGGATTCTAGATGCCAAAATACGAAAATACAGACGAAAATCAAGAATACCAATTTGTTGATAGAGGCTACGTTGAAAAGTTATTAACAATTAAACTCAAAAATTTCAAATCGTTCTGGAAAAATTGTTATCGGTTGCGGGGGTCAATTGCAATCATTTTTGGTGAATACACATACCTCCGAAATCTTACCCACTTTCGAGATAAAAATTCGAGAATGTGTGAAATTTTTTCGATGGAAAAGAAAAATTTCAAATCGTTTTGGAAAAATTGTTATCGGTTGCGGGGGTTACTTACAACCATTTTGGGTGAATCGTCATACCCCCCTAATCATGCGCATTTTCGAGAAAGAAATTCAGTACGGGCGGAACTTTAAACGTTAATAACTTTTTAATAAAGCCTCCATTAACAAATTGGTATTCTTGATTTTCGTCTTACTTTGGTCTCTAGAATCCCCTGGGAGAAATTGTAATGGGAGATTCTAGAGGTTAAAGTAGGATGAAAATCAAGAATACCAATTTGTTGATGGAGTAATACGATACTAAACAAGTTATTGACGTTTAAAGTTCCGCTCTTACTTTCGAATGTTTTTCTCGAAAATGCGCAGGATTTCGTATGTGGTATGTCTATTCACCGAAAATAATTGTAATTGACCCCCGAAACCGAAAGTAATTTTTTCAGAACGATTTGAAATTTTCTTTTTCTTTCGTCGAAAAATTTAGGCACTGTCTGTCGATTTTTCTTAAAAATTCCTTTCTGATTTTTATTCAGTTTGTAAAATAGTTGTTTAATAATACTCTTTGTGTAGGTACCCATGAGCTCTACTCGCGAAAAAAAACGTTTCATTGGAATATATTCACTATTCACTATATCAGTAGGAGTTGCGGGGGCTGTTTGAAAATTTGACCAGTTATATGGGATTTTTCTCACTTTACGGGGTCAAGGAACAACTTTTCCAACATCTCTACATATTCTCCATTAAAATATGCGTTGTGTTGCTGTTTGAAACATTAAAATCGTTCAATCCGGCTGTCGACCAAAAAAAAAAAATGCTTGTAACTGACCCCTGCAACGAAAACTAATTCTTCCAAGACGATTCGAAATTCTTTTTTACTTGAATTTTTTTTGTCGAAACTGAGTAGGATTTCGGGGGTACGATTCTAACTGACCTCCGCGACCAAAAATAATTTTTTCAGAACGATTTGAAATTTTTTTATTTAATGTTATTAATAACTACTTTTTAACGAAACCTCAGTCGAAAAATTGATATTCTTAATTTTCGTCTTATTTTGGCTTCTAGAATCTCCCATTAAAATTTTTCCCAGGGGTGGCCAAACACCCTGTATATATTAAATCAATATTAATGAAATTACACCTTGACCGAATTCATTTCAATCCCCCCACACTAATACATATATTGTGTGTAGCCCATAAATGGTTGAGAATGGAGTCACCTTTCCTATACTGGTATTATTAGATGGTCGCAGGTCCTGCATAAATTTCAATTTACATAATTTTTGTTTTGAGTAAACTCATTTTACTTTTTTGTATATTACCTAATGCAACTCATATTTTCCAGCCATGCGATGTAGGAATATTTAGACGATTAAAAGTTGCATGGCGAAAGGTAGTACAGGAACATAGACAAAGTACGTAGGTAGACTAAACCCATTACGAAGGTGAATTTCGCACCAATATATATATCATACCATATATAAATTCCATGAAGAAGGAAATGCTTTTAAAGCTTGTGGTGGCCTATGACCGTTTAACTCAAATACAATTTACTAGACAAAACGTATTTCAGAAAGAAGAAAATAAATTAGAATTCATGTCGCCAGATGAAACTGACATCAATGACAGCAATATAGGTAGTTTTACATAGCATTCAAGAGCATATTCCAGATGATCTGAGAGGGGAACAATTTTCTTTTCTATATAGAAAATATTAAAATACAATCGGGACACAACTAAGACACAACACAAGACACAACTCGCAGAGAGAAAGCACTGCTGATGTTCAACGCAGTGCAGTTCATAGTAACAGTAAAACCAATACCAGTGTAGAAGACTAATTTAACAACGTTTCGCTAGAAGAAACTAATATATGATATACTGATCATTAATTAACTTTAATATTTCATGACAATGATGCTTTTACTTTTTTCTAATGGGAATTGTTTTGTTTCCGATGGTACTGAAATCAAACTACATTAATTCTACAACGTTACTTTACTTATTTTCTCGTAAAGACAAAGATTCTTCAGAATCTATTCTGGATAAACATTATCAACATTATCAAAAAATTGAAAAAACAACAAAGAAAAGAAAAGAAAAGAAAAGTAATATAGAAAGGTGTGTGCAATCAAAATTACATCAAAGACATGGAAATAGACTCAGCTTGAAAAAATAGAAGCAATTGATAACCAGGAAAAAGAAAAACAAAGAATGAAAGAAGAACGATTAGAAAAGAAAAAAACAAGCCGAGAAATTAAAAGAAGAAAAGCTATTGAAAAAAGAAAGAAAAACAGAAAAATGAAAAGGAAAAGGAGAAAGAAAAGCAAGACGAAGAGAAGGAGAAATGTAAAACTCAAACTAAAAATAAAAATAAAGTTAAGAACGTGAAAAGAAAATAATAAATAATATTATTGTGTTGTTTTTACAGGGTGAATGTAGTAACTGAACCAGGTGGTTATGACTATGCAACATTTTTATTAGCATCTTTTTCAAACTCCACTTGGAACAACACTGTACGTATGTATGTATGGGATTATCAGGAACCGTGTTTGTTCGTTAATCGGCACACTCGTATTTATTTCGTTAAACACAGTCACACCTACTACGTACTTTTCTTCAATCTTTCTCTCTTCCGTGCTGTCTTTTCTCGCTTTCTGGGTTATTCACCCATCAGCTGTTCGGCCGTACGCTCGCCGCGTGTTGACGGCTTTTTCGGCGGTAACCGTCTTCGCTCGTGCAAGCTCGTGGACAGCGAACGATTCGCTGTTCGACCAAAAATTCGTGCGCGATTTAATAATTTTCAACTGCACGGTTCCCTACATACAGGGTGTTCGGCCATCCATGGGAAAAATTTTAATGGGGGATTCTAGAGGTCAAAATAAGACGAAAATCAAGAATACCAATTTGTTGATGGAGGCACTGTTAAAAAGTTATTAATGTTTAAAGTTCCGCTCGTACTGAATTTTTTTCTCGAAAATGCGCAAGATTACGGGGGTATGTCTATACATAAAAAATGATTGTCACCGACCCTCGCAACTGAAAATAATTTTTCACAGAACGATTTGAAATCTTTCTTTTTCATCGAAAAATATAGGCACCCGATTAGATTTTCGGTAAGGAATTTTTTTCTCGAAAGTGCGTAGGATTTCGGGGGTATGTGTAATGACCAAAAATGATTGTAATTGACCCCTGTAACCGAAAATAATTTTTTTAGAACGATTTGAAAAATTTGTTTTTCGCCGAAAAATATCAACACATACTCGAATTTTTTTCTCGAAACTGAGTAGGATTCCGAATATATGTCTATTCACTAAAAATGCTTGTAATTGACCTCCGCAGCCGAAAATAATTTTTCTGGAACGATTTGAAATTTTTGAATCAAACTGTTAATAACTTTTTAACGAAGCCTCCATCAACAAATTGGTATTCTTGATTTTCGTCTTAGTTTGGCCTCTAGAATATCCTATTAAAATGTTTCTCAGGGCTGGCCGAACACCCTCTATACTACTATGTTTACTAGATCCTGGGTTTTTCTCGGGTTTGAATCACGTAGTAATGTGGTACCACACAGAAACAGTCCATTAAACCCGGATTCGGACAGTATTTTGGAGGATAACACTGGTGAGGCTTGGGTTTCGTCTGGGTTATGTCCGCACCTGGCTCATGATTTTGCCATCTTCGCATACTTGTTGGCCAGATCCTGGGGTTTTTTCGTGTTTGAATCACGTAGTAATGTGGTAACAAACTGAAGCAGTCAATAAAACCTGGTTTCGATCAATATTTTAGAGGATAACACCGGTTAGGTCTGGGTTAGGTCCGGGATATGCCCGCATCTGGCTCATGATTTTGCCTTCTTCGCATACTTGTTGGCCAGATCCTGGGTTTTTTTCGGGTTTGAATAACGCAGTAATGTGATACCACACTAAAGCAGTCAATAAAACCTGGTTTCGATCAATATTTTAGAGGATAACACCGGTTAGGTCTGGGTTAGGTCTGGGTTATGCCCGCATCTGGCTCATGATTTTGCCTTCTTCGCATACTAGTTGGCCAGATCCTGGGTTTTTTTCGTGTTTGAATCACGTAGTAATGTGGTAACATACTGAAGCAGTCAATTAAACCTGGTTTCGATCAATATTTTAGAGGATAACACCGGTTAGGTCTGGGTTAGGTCTGGGATATGCGCGCATCTGGCTTATACTTTCGCGTTTTTCGCAAACTTTTTGGCCAGATCCTGGGTTTTTTCCGTGTTTGAATCACGTAGTAATGTGGTACCACACTGAGGTAGTCAACTAACCCAGGTTTCGATCAATATTTTAGAGGATAACACCGGTTAGGTCTCGGTTTCGTCTGGGTTATGCCCGCATCTGGCTCATGATTTTGCCTTCTTCGCATACTAGTTGGCCAGATCCTGGGTTTTTTTCGTGTTTGAATCACGTAGTAATGTGGTAACATACTGAAGCAGTCAATTAAACCTGGTTTCGATCAATATTTTAGAGGATAACACCGGTTAGGTCTGGGTTAGGTCTGGGTTATGCCCGCATCTGGCTCATGATTTCGCCTTTTTCGCAAACTTGTTGGCCAGATCCTGGGTTTTTTCCGTGTTAGAATCACGTATTAATGTGGTAACACAATGAAGCAGTCAACTAACCCAGGTTTCGATCAATATTTTGGAGGATAACACCGGTTAGGTCTGGGTTTGGTCTGGGTTATGCCCGCATCTGGCTCATGATTTTGCCTTTTTCGCAAACTTGTTGGCCAGATCCTGGGTTTTTTCCGTGTTTGAATCACGTAGTAATGTGGTACCACACTGAGGTAGTCAACTAACCCAGGTTTCGATCAATATTTTAGAGGATAACACCGGTTAGGTCTCGGTTTCGTCTGGGTTATGCCCGCATCTGGCTCATGATTTTGCCTTCTTCGCATACTAGTTGGCCAGATCCTGGGTTTTTTTCGTGTTTGAATCACGTAGTAATGTGGTAACATACTGAAGCAGTCAATTAAACCTGGTTTCGATCAATATTTTAGAGGATAACACCGGTTAGGTCTGGGTTAGGTCTGGGATATGCGCGCATCTGGCTTATACTTTCGCGTTTTTCGCAAACTTTTTGGCCAGATCCTGGGTTTTTTCCGTGTTTGAATCACGTAGTAATGTGGTACCACACTGAGGTAGTCAACTAACCCAGGTTTCGATCAATATTTTAGAGGATAACACCGGTTAGGTCTCGGTTTCGTCTGGGTTATGCCCGCATCTGGCTCATGATTTTGCCTTCTTCGCGTACTAGTTGGCCAGATCCTGGGTTTTTTTCGTGTTTGAATCACGTAGTAATGTGGTAACATACTGAAGCAGTCAATTAAACCTGTTTTCGATCAATATTTTAGAGGATAACACCGGTTAGGTCTGGGTTAGGTCTGGGTTATGCCCGCATCTGGCTCATGATTTTGCCTTCTTCGCATACTTGTTGGCCAGATCCTGGGTTTTTTCCGTGTTTGAATCACGTAGTAATGTGGTAACACACTGAAGCAGTCAATTAAACCTCGTTTCGATCAATATTTTAGAGGATAACACCGGTTAGGTCTCGGTTTCGTCTGGGTTATGCCCGCATCTGGCTCATGATTTTGCCTTTTTCGCAAACTTGTTGGCCAGATCCTGGGTTTTTTCCGTGTTTGAATCACGTAGTAATGTTGAAGCACACTGAAGCAGTCAATTCAACCTGGTTTCGATCAATATTTTAGAGGATAACACCGGTTAGGTCTGGGTTAGGTCTGGGATATACGCGCATCTGGCTTATACTTTCGCCTTTTTCGCAAACTTGTTGGCCAGATCCTGGGTTTTTTTCGTGTTGGAATCACGTAGTAATGTGGTAACACACTGAAGCAGTCAATTAAACCTGGTTTCGATCAATATTTTAGAGGATAACACCGGTTAGGTCTGGGTTAGGTCTGGGTTATGCCCGCATCTGGCTCATGATTTTGCCTTGTTCGCATACTTGTTAGCCAGATCCTGGGTTTTTTTCGTGTTTGAATCACGTAGTAATGTTGTACCACACTGAGGCAGTCATTTAAACCTGGTTTCGATCCATATTTCAGAGGATGACACCGGTTAGGTCTGGGATAGGTCCGGGAAATGCACGCATCTGGCTCATGATTTCGCCTTTTTCGCAAACTTGTTGGCCAGATCCTGGGTTTTTTCCGTGTTTGAATCACGTAGTAATGTGGTAATACACTGAAACAGTCAATTAAACCTGGTTTCGATCAATATTTTAGAGGATAACACCGGTTAGGTCTGGGTTAGGTCTGGGTTATGCCCGCATCTGGCTCATGATTTTGCCTTCTTCGCATACTTGTTGGCCAGATCCTGGGTTTTTTTCGTGTTTGAATCACGAAGTAATGTGGTAACATACTGAGGCAGTCAATTAAACCTGGTTTCGATCAATATTTTAGAGGATAACACCGGTTAGGTCTGTGTTAGGTCTGGGATATGCGCGTATCTGGCTTACACTTTCGCCATTTTCGCAAACTTGTTGCCCAGATCCTGGATTTTTTCCGTGTTTGAATCACGTAGTAATGTTGTACCACACTGAGGCAGTCAATTAAACCTGGTTTCGATCCATATTTTAGAGGATAACACCGGTTAGGTCTGGGTTAGGTCTGGGTTATGCCCGCATCTGGCTCATGATTTCGCCCTTTTCGCAAACTTGTTGGCCAGTTCCTGGGTTTTTTCCGTGTTTGAATCACGTAGTAATGTGGTAACACAATGAAGCAGTCAATTAAACCTGGTTTCGATTAATATTTTAGAGGATAACACCGGTTAGGTCTGGGTTAGGTCTGGGATATACGCGCATCTGGCTTATACTTTCGCCTTTTTCGCAAACTTGTTGGCCAGATCCTGGGTTTTTTTCGTGTTGGAATCACGTAGTAATGTGGTAACACACTGAAGCAGTCAATTAAACCTGGTTTCTATCAATATTTTAGAGGATAACACCGGTTAGGTCTGGGTTAGGTCTGGGTTATGCCCGCATATGGCTAATGATTTTGCCTTGTTCGCATCCTTGTTAGCCAGATCCTGGGTTTTTTTCGTGTTTGAATGACGTAGTAATGTGGTAACACACTGAAGCAGTCAAGTAAACCTGGTTTCGATCCATATTTTAGAGGATAACACCGGTTAGGTCTGGGTTAGGTCTGGGTTATGCCCGCATCTGGCTCATGATTTTGCCTTCTTCGCATACTTGTTGGCCAGATCCTGGGTTTTTTTCGTGTTTGAATCACGTAGTAATGTGGTAACACACTGAAGCAGTCAATTAAACCTGGTTCCGACCAATATTTTAGAGGATAACACCGGTTAGGTCTGGGTTAGGTCTGGGTTATGCCCGCATATGGCTAATGATTTTGCGTTCTTCGCATACTTGTTGGCCAGATCCTGGGTTTTTTTCGTGTTTGAATCACGTAGTAATGTGGTAACACACTGAAGCAGTCAATTGAACCTGGTTTCGATCAATATTTTAGAGGATAACACCGGTTAGGTCTGGGTTAGGTCTGGGATATACGCGCATCTGGCTTATACTTTCGCCTTTTCCGCAAACTTGTTGGCCAGATCCTGGGTTTTTTTCGTGTTGGAATCACGTAGTAATGTGGTAACACACTGAAGCAGTCAATTAAACCTGGTTTCGATCAATATTTTAGAGGATAACACCGGTTAGGTCTGGGTTAGGTCTGGGTTATGCCCGCATCTGGCTCATGATTTTGCCTTCTTCGCATACTTGTTGGCCAGATCCTGGGTTTTTTCCGTGTTTGAATCACGTAGTAATGTGGTAACACACTGAAGCAGTCAATTAAACCTGGCTTCGATCAATATTTTAGGGGATAACACCGGTTAGGTCTGTGTTAGGTCTGGGATATGCGCGTATCTGGCTTCCACTTTCGCCTTTTTCGCAAACTTGTTGGCCAGATCCTGGGTCTTTTCCGTGTTTGAATCACGTAGTAATGTGGTAACACACTGAAGCAGTCAATTAAACCTGGTTTCGATCAATATTTTAGAGGATAACACCGGTTAGGTCTGGGTTAGGTCTGGGTTATGCCCGCATCTGGCTCATGATTTTGCCTTCTTCGCATACTTGTTGGCCAGATCCTGGGTTTTTTCCGTGTTTGAATCACGTAGTAATGTGGTAACACACTGAAGCAGTCAATTAAACCTGGTTTCGATCAATATTTTAGAGGATAACACCGGTTAGGTCTGGGTTAGGTCTGGGATATACGCGCATCTGGCTTATGCTTTCGCCTTTTTCGCAAACTTGTTGGCCAGATCCTGGGTTTTTTCCGTGTTTGAATCACGTAGTAATGTGGTAACACACTGAAGCAGTCAATTAAACCTGGTTTCTATCAATATTTTAGAGGATAACACCGGTTAGGTCTGGGTTAGGTCTGGGTTATGCCCGCATCTGGCTCATGATTTTGCCTTCTTCGCATACTTGTTGGCCAGATCCTGGGTTTTTTTCGTGTTTGAATCACGTAGTAATGTGGTAACACACTGAAGCAGTCAATTAAACCTGGTTCCGATCAATATTTTAGAGGATAACACCGGTTAGGTCTGGGTTAGGTCTGGGTTATGCCCGCATATGGCAAATGATTTTGCGTTCTTCGCATACTTGTTGGCCAGATCCTGGGTTTTTTTCGTGTTTGAATCACGTAGTAATGTGGTAACACACTGAAGCAGTCAATTGAACCTGGTTTCGATCAGTACTTTAGAGGATAACACCGGTTAGGTCTGGGTTAGGTCTGGGTTATGCCCGCATCTGGCGCATGATTTTGCCTTCTTCGCATACTTATTGGCCAGATCCTGGGTTTTTTTCGTGTTTGAATCACGTAGTAATGTGGTAACACACTGAAGCAGTCAATTAAACCTGGTTTCGATCAATTTTTTTAGAGGATGACACCGGTTAGGTCTGGGTTAGGTCTGGGTTATGCGCGCATCTGGCTCATGATTTTGCCTTTTTCGCAAACTTGTTGGCCAGATCCTGGGTTTTTTTTGTGTTTGAATCACGTAGTAATGTTGTAGCACACTGATGCAGTCAATTAAACCTGGTTTCGATCAATATTCTAGAGGATAACACCGGTTAGGTCCGGGTTAGGTCTGGGATATACGCGCATCTGGCTTATACTTTCGCCTTTTTCGCAAACTTGATGGCCAGATCCTGGGTTTTTTCCGTGTTTGAATCACGTAGTAATGTGGTAACACACTGAAGCAGCCAATTAAACCTGGTTTCGATCAATATTTTAGAGGATAACACCGGTTAGGTCTGGGTTAGGTCTGGGTTATGCCCGCATCTGGCGCATGATTTTGCCTTCTTCGCATACTTGTTGGCCAGATCCTGGGTTTTTTCCGTGTTTGAATCACGTAGTAATGTGGTAACACACTGAAGCAGCCAATTAAACCTGGTTTCGATTAATATTTTAGAGGATAACACCGGTTAGGTCTGGGTTAGGTCTGGGATATGCGCGCATCTGGCTTATACTTTCGCCTTTTTCGCAAACTTGTTGGCAAGCTCCTGGGTTTTTTCCGCGTTTGAATCACGTAGTAATGTGGTAATACACTGAAGCAGTCAATTAAACCTGGTTTCGATCAATATTTTAGAGGATAACACCGGTTAGGTCTGGGTTAGGTCCGGGAAACGCACGCATCTGGCTTATGATTTCGCCTTTTTCGCAAACTTGTTGACCAGATCCTGGGTTTTTTCCGTGTTTGAATCACGTAGTAATGTGGTACCACACTGAGGCAGTCAATTAAACCTGGTTTCGATCAATATTTTAGAGTATAACACCGGTTAGGTCTGGGCTAGGTCTGAGTTATGCCCGCATCTGGCTCATGATTTTACCTTCTTCGCATACTTGTGGGCCAGATCCTGGGTTTTTTTCGTGTTTGTATCACGTAGTAATGTGGTAACACACTGAAGCAGTCAATTAAACCTGGTTCCGATCAATATTTTAGAGGATAACACCGGTTAGGTTTGGGTTAGGTCTGGGCTATGCCCGCATCTGGCTCATGATTTTGCCTTCTTCGCATACTTGTTGGCCAAATCCTGGGTTTTTTTCGCGTTTGAATCACGTAGTAATGTGGTAACACACTGAAGCAGTCAATTAAACCTGGTTTCGATCAATATTTTAGAGGATAACACCGGTTAGGTCTGGGTTAGGTCTGGGATATGCGCGCATCTGGCTTATACTTTCGCCTTTTTCGCAAACTTGTTGGCCAGATCCTGGGTTTTTTCCGTGTTTGAATCACGTAGTAATGTGGTAATACACTGGAGCAGTCAATTAAACCTGGTTTCGATCAATATTTTAGTGGATAACACCGGTTAGGTCTGGGTTAGGTCCGGGAAATGCACGCATCTGGTTTATGATTTCGCCTTTTTCGCACACTTGTTGACCAGATCCTGGGTTTTTTCCGTGTTTGAATCACGTAGTAATGTGGTACCACACTGAGGCAGTCAATTAAACCTGGTTTCGATCAATATTTTAGAGGATAACACAGATTAGGTCTGGGTTAGGTCTGAGTTATGCCCGCATCTGGCTCATGATTTTGCCTTCTTCGCATACTTGTTGGCCAGATCCTGGGTTTTTTCCGAGTTTGAATCACGTAGTAATGTTCTAGCACACTGAAGCAGTCAATTAAACCTGGTTTCGATCAATATTTTAGAGGATAACACCGGTTAGGTCTGGGTTAGGTCTGGGTTATGCCCGCATCTCGCTCATGATTTTGCCTTCTTCGCATACTTGTTGGCCAGATCCTGGGTTTTTTTCGTGTTTGAATCACGTAGTAATCTGGTAGCACACTGAAGCAGTCAATTAAACCTGGTTTCGATCAATATTTTAGGGGATAACACAGATTAGGTCTGGGTTAGGTCTGAGTTATGCCCGCATCTGGCTCATGATTTTGCCTTCTTCGCATACTTGTTGGCCAGATCCTGGGTTTTTTCCGAGTTTGAATCACGTAGTAATGTTCTAGCACACTGAAGCAGTCAATTAAACCTGGTTTCGATCAATATTTTAGAGGATAACACCGGTTAGGTCTGGGTTAGGTTTGGATTATGCCCGCATCTGGCTCATGATTTCGCCATTTTCGCAAACTTGTTGGCCAGATCCTGGGTTTTTTTCGTGTTTGAATCACGTAGTAATGTTGTACCACACTGAGGCAGTCAATTAAACCTGGTTTCGATCAATATTTCAGAGGATAACACCGGTTAGGTCTGGGTTAGGTCCGGGAAATGCACGCATCTGGCTCATGATTTCGCCTTTTTCGCAAACTTGTTGGCCAGATCCTGGGTTTTTTCCGTGTTTGAATCACGTAGTAATGTGGTAATTCACTGAAGTAGTCAATTAAACCTGGTTTCGATCAATATTTTCGAGGATAACACCGGTTAGGTCTGGGGTAGGTTTTTGTTATGCCCACATCTGGCTCATGATTTTGCGCTCTTCGCAAACTTGTTGGCCAGATCCTGGGCTTTTTCCGTGTTTGAATCACGTAGTAATGTGGTAATACACTGAAGCAGTCAATCAAACCTGGTTTCGATCAATATTTTAGAGGATAACACCGGTTAGGTCTGGGTTAGGTCTGGGTTATGCCCGCATCTGGCTCATGATTTTGCCTTCTTCGCATACTTGTTGGCCAGATCCTGGGTTTTTTTCGTGTTGGAATCACGTAGTAATGTGGTAACACACTGAAGCAGTCAATTAAACCTGGTTCCGATCAATATTTTAGAGGATAACACCGGTTAGGTCTGGGTTAGGTCTGGGTTATGCCCGCATCTGGCTCATGATTTTGCCTTCTTCGCATACTTGTTGGCCAGATCCTGGGTTTTTTTCGTGTTTGAATCACGTAGTAATGTGGTAACACACTGAAGCAGTCAATTAAACCTGGTTTCGATCAATATTTTAGAGGATAACACCGGTTAGGTCTGGGTTAGGTCTGGGATATGCGCGCATCTGGCTTATACTTTCGCGTTTTTCGCAAACTTTTTGGCCAGATCCGGGGTTTTTTCCGTGTTTGAATCACGTAGTAATGTGGTACCACACTGAGGTAGTCAATTAAACCTGGTTTCGATCAATATTTTGGAGGATAACACCGGTTAGGTCTGGGTTAGGTCTGGGTTATGCCCGCATCTGGCTCATGATTTTGCCTTCTTCGCAAACTTGTTGGCCAGATCCTGGGCTTTTTCCGTGTTTGAATCACGTAGTAATGTGGTAATACACTGAAGCAGTCAATCAAACCTGGTTTCGATCAATATTTTAGAGGATAACACCGGTTAGGTCTGGGTTAGGTCTGGGATATGCGCGCATCTGGCTTATACTTTCGCGTTTTTCGCAAACTTTTTGGCCAGATCCTGGGTTTTTTCCGTGTTTGAATCACGTAGTAATGTGGTACCACACTGAGGTAGTCAATTAAACCTGGTTTCGATCAATATTTTGGAGGATAACACCGGTTAGGTCTGGGTTAGGTCTGGGTTATGCCCGCATCTGGCTCATGATTTTGCCTTCTCCGCATACTTGTTGGCCAGATCCTGGGTTTTTTTCGTGTTTGAATCACGTAGTAATGTGGTACCACACTGAGGTAGTCAATTAAACCTGGTTTCGATCAATATTTTGGAGGATAACACCGGTTAGGTCTGGGTTAGGTCTGGGTTATGCCCGCATCTGGCTCATGATTTTGCCTTCTTCGCATACTTGTTGGCCAGATCCTGGGTTTTTTTCGTGTTTGAATCACGTAGTAATGTGGTAACACACTGAAGGAGTCACTTAAACCAGGTTTCGATCAATATTTTAGAGGATAACACCGGTTAGGTCTGGGTTAGGTCTGGGTTAGGTTTGGGTTATGCCCGCATCTGGCTCATGATTTTGCCTTCTTCGCAAACTTGTTGGCCAGATCCTGGGCTTTTTCCGTGTTTGAATCACGTAGTAATGTGGTAATACACTGAAGCAGTCAATCAAACCTGGTTTCGATCAATATTTCAGAGGATAACGCCGGTTAGGTCTGGGTTAGGTCTGGGTTATGCCCGCACCTGGCTCATGATTTTGCCTTCTTCGCATACTTGTTGGCCAGATCCTGGGTTTTTTTCGTGTTTGAATCACGTAGTAATGTGGTACCACACTGAGGTAGTCAATTAAACCTGGTTTCGATCAATATTTTGGAGGATAACACCGGTTAGGTCTGGGTTAGGTCTGGGTTAGGTCTGGGTTATGCCCGCATCTGGCTCATGATTTTGCCTTCTTCGCATACTTGTTGGCCAGATCCTGGGTTTTTTTCGTGTTTGAATCACGTAGTAATGTGGTAACACACTGAAGGAGTCAATTAAACCAGGTTTCGATCAATATTTTAGAGGATAACACCGGTTAGGTCTGGGTTAGGTCTGGGTTAGGTTTGGGTTATGCCCGCATCTGGCTCATGATTTTGCCTTCTTCGCAAACTTGTTGGCCAGATCCTGGGCTTTTTCCGTGTTTGAATCACGTAGTAATGTGGTAATACACTGAAGCAGTCAATCAAACCTGGTTTCGATCAATATTTCAGAGGATAACGCCGGTTAGGTCTGGGTTAGGTCTGGGTTATGCCCGCACCTGGCTCATGATTTTGCCTTCTTCGCATACTTGTTGGCCAGATCCTGGGTTTTTTTCGTGTTTGAATCACGTAGTAATGTGGTAACACACTGAAGCAGTCAATTAAACCTCGTTTCGCTCAGTATTTTAGAGGATAACGCCGGTTAGGTCTGGGTTAGGTCTGGGTTATGCCCGCATCTGGCTCATGATTTTGCCTTCTTCGCATACTTGTTGGCCAGATCCTGGGTTTTTTCCGTGTTTGAATCACGTAGTAATGTGGTAACACACTGGAGCAGTCAATTAAACCTGGTTTCGATCAATATTTTAGAGGATAACACCGGTTAGGTCTCGGTTTCGTCTGGGTTATGCCCGCATCTGGCTCATGATTTTGCCTTCTTCGCATACTAGTTGGCCAGATCCTGGGTTTTTTTCGTGTTTGAATCACGTAGTAATGTGGTAACATACTGAAGCAGTCAATTAAACCTGGTTTCGATCAATATTTTAGAGGATAACACCGGTTAGGTCTGGGTTAGGTCTGGGTTATGCCCGCATCTTGCTCATGATTTTGCCTTCTTCGCATACTTGTTGGCCAGATCCTGGGTTTTTTTCGTGTTTGAATCACGTAGTAATGTGGTAACACACTGAAGCAGTCAATTAAACCTGGTTTCGACGAATATTTTAGAGGATAACACCGGTTAGGTCTGGGATATGCGCGCTTCTGGCTTATACTTTCGCCTTTTTCGCAAACTTGTTGGC
The DNA here is from genome assembly GCF_051014445.1 of Colletes latitarsis. Taxonomy (NCBI): domain Eukaryota; kingdom Metazoa; phylum Arthropoda; class Insecta; order Hymenoptera; family Colletidae; genus Colletes; species Colletes latitarsis. The sequence continues at coordinate 125,469 of NW_027488373.1, read as the reverse complement.
CAGATCCTGGGTTTTTTCCGTGTTTGAATCACGTAGTAATGTGGTAACACACTGAAGCAGTCAATTAAACCTGGTTTCGATCAATATTTCAGAGGATAACACCGGTTAGGTCTGGGTTAGGTCTGGGTTATGCCCGCATCTGGCTCATGATTTTGCCTTCTTCGCATACTTGTTGGCCAGATCCTGGGTTTTTTCCGTGTTTGAATCACGTAGTAATGTGGTAACACACTGAAGCAGTCAATTAAACCTGGTTTCGATCAATATTTCAGAGGATAACGCCGGTTAGGTCTGGGTTAGGTCTGGGTTATGCCCGCACCTGGCTCATGATTTTGCCTTCTTCGCATACTTGTTGGCCAGATCCTGGGTTTTTTTCGTGTTTGAATCACGTAGTAATGTGGTAACACACTGAAGCAGTCAATTAAACCTCGTTTCGCTCAGTATTTTAGAGGATAACACCGGTTAGGTCTGGGTTAGGTCTGGGTTATGCCCGCATCTGGCTCATGATTTTGCCTTCTTCGCATACTTGTTGGCCAGATCCTGGGCTTTTTCCGTGTTTGAATCACGTAGTAATGTGGTAATACACTGAAGCAGTCAATTAAACCTGGTTTCGATCAATATTTCAGAGGATAACACCGGTTAGGTCTGGGTTAGGTCTGGGTTATGCCCGCATCTGGCTTATACTTTCGCGTTTTTCGCAAACTTTTTGGCCAGATCCTGGGTTTTTTCCGTGTTTGAATCACGTAGTAATGTGGTACCACACTGAGGTAGTCAATTAAACCTGGTTTCGATCAATATTTTGGAGGATAACACCGGTTAGGTCTGGGTTAGGTCTGGGTTATGCCCGCATCTGGCTCATGATTTTGCCTTCTCCGCATACTTGTTGGCCAGATCCTGGGTTTTTTTCGTGTTTGAATCACGTAGTAATGTGGTACCACACTGAGGTAGTCAATTAAACCTGGTTTCGATCAATATTTTGGAGGATAACACCGGTTAGGTCTGGGTTAGGTCTGGGTTATGCCCGCATCTGGCTCATGATTTTGCCTTCTTCGCATACTTGTTGGCCAGATCCTGGGTTTTTTTCGTGTTTGAATCACGTAGTAATGTGGTAACACACTGAAGGAGTCACTTAAACCAGGTTTCGATCAATATTTTAGAGGATAACACCGGTTAGGTCTGGGTTAGGTCTGGGTTAGGTTTGGGTTATGCCCGCATCTGGCTCATGATTTTGCCTTCTTCGCAAACTTGTTGGCCAGATCCTGGGCTTTTTCCGTGTTTGAATCACGTAGTAATGTGGTAATACACTGAAGCAGTCAATCAAACCTGGTTTCGATCAATATTTCAGAGGATAACGCCGGTTAGGTCTGGGTTAGGTCTGGGTTATGCCCGCACCTGGCTCATGATTTTGCCTTCTTCGCATACTTGTTGGCCAGATCCTGGGTTTTTTTCGTGTTTGAATCACGTAGTAATGTGGTACCACACTGAGGTAGTCAATTAAACCTGGTTTCGATCAATATTTTGGAGGATAACACCGGTTAGGTCTGGGTTAGGTCTGGGTTAGGTCTGGGTTATGCCCGCATCTGGCTCATGATTTTGCCTTCTTCGCATACTTGTTGGCCAGATCCTGGGTTTTTTTCGTGTTTGAATCACGTAGTAATGTGGTAACACACTGAAGGAGTCAATTAAACCAGGTTTCGATCAATATTTTAGAGGATAACACCGGTTAGGTCTGGGTTAGGTCTGGGTTAGGTTTGGGTTATGCCCGCATCTGGCTCATGATTTTGCCTTCTTCGCAAACTTGTTGGCCAGATCCTGGGCTTTTTCCGTGTTTGAATCACGTAGTAATGTGGTAATACACTGAAGCAGTCAATCAAACCTGGTTTCGATCAATATTTCAGAGGATAACGCCGGTTAGGTCTGGGTTAGGTCTGGGTTATGCCCGCACCTGGCTCATGATTTTGCCTTCTTCGCATACTTGTTGGCCAGATCCTGGGTTTTTTTCGTGTTTGAATCACGTAGTAATGTGGTAACACACTGAAGCAGTCAATTAAACCTCGTTTCGCTCAGTATTTTAGAGGATAACACCGGTTAGGTCTGGGTTAGGTCTGGGTTATGCCCGCATCTGGCTCATGATTTTGCCTTCTTCGCATACTTGTTGGCCAGATCCTGGGTTTTTTCCGTGTTTGAATCACGTAGTAATGTGGTAACACACTGGAGCAGTCAATTAAACCTGGTTTCGATCAATATTTTAGAGGATAACACCGGTTAGGTCTCGGTTTCGTCTGGGTTATGCCCGCATCTGGCTCATGATTTTGCCTTCTTCGCATACTAGTTGGCCAGATCCTGGGTTTTTTTCGTGTTTGAATCACGTAGTAATGTGGTAACATACTGAAGCAGTCAATTAAACCTGGTTTCGATCAATATTTTAGAGGATAACACCGGTTAGGTCTGGGTTAGGTCTGGGTTATGCCCGCATCTTGCTCATGATTTTGCCTTCTTCGCATACTTGTTGGCCAGATCCTGGGTTTTTTTCGTGTTTGAATCACGTAGTAATGTGGTAACACACTGAAGCAGTCAATTAAACCTGGTTTCGACGAATATTTTAGAGGATAACACCGGTTAGGTCTGGGATATGCGCGCTTCTGGCTTATACTTTCGCCTTTTTCGCAAACTTGTTGGCCAGATCCTGGGTTTTTTCCGTGTTTGAATCACGTAGTAATGTGGTAACACACTGAAGCAGTCAATTAAACCTGGTTTCGATCAATATTTCAGAGGATAACACCGGTTAGGTCTGGGTTAGGTCTGGGTTATGCCCGCATCTGGCTCATGATTTTGCCTTCTTCGCATACTTGTTGGCCAGATCCTGGGTTTTTTCCGTGTTTGAATCACGTAGTAATGTGGTAACACACTGAAGCAGTCAATTAAACCTGGTTTCGATCAATATTTCAGAGGATAACGCCGGTTAGGTCTGGGTTAGGTCTGGGTTATGCCCGCACCTGGCTCATGATTTTGCCTTCTTCGCATACTTGTTGGCCAGATCCTGGGTTTTTTTCGTGTTTGAATCACGTAGTAATGTGGTAACACACTGAAGCAGTCAATTAAACCTCGTTTCGCTCAGTATTTTAGAGGATAACACCGGTTAGGTCTGGGTTAGGTCTGGGTTATGCCCGCATCTGGCTCATGATTTTGCCTTCTTCGCATACTTGTTGGCCAGATCCTGGGCTTTTTCCGTGTTTGAATCACGTAGTAATGTGGTAATACACTGAAGCAGTCAATTAAACCTGGTTTCGATCAATATTTCAGAGGATAACACCGGTTAGGTCTGGGTTAGGTCTGGGTTATGCCCGCATCTGGCTCATGATTTTGCCTTCTTCGCATACGTGTTGGCCACGTGTTGACGATAAAACTGTAAGATATAGGATGAATTAAGTTCCATGGCCCTAAAATTTTCCAAATCATAGATTTAAAAATGATTTAGATATTTAGATGATTTTAGTGTGGGTATTTATACAAGTATGTAAATCTCTATTTATGCATAACATGTTACCCCTAAATGGGCAAGTTAATGAATTATATACATGTTAATTGTATAATAATAACCCTTTGTTCCTCATAAAAATTCACAACTGAATTGCTATCATTCTAAAAAAATCCATCCCAAAATATATTGTCAAAACTAGTAATAAATTATTTGAACAAGGTGATAACAGATTTGAAATATTTAATAAAATTTAGATACCAGTAGTATTAATAAAAGATAATATTAATACTATTTTGACACTGTTATTTGATTTTAATATTAATTATAGATACTTTGATTATTGATTTATTAAAACATAAAGTTAATGAAGTCCCAGTAGATTATAAATATTTTAAAGAGCATGAATTAGCATAGAATTTCATAAAAAATTTGATGAGTGATAGAAGTAACTTGAATAATCTGAATTTTGTAGCTTTTACTATATCTTTGGATATGGAATCACAGATTCATTTTATTAATAAAAATAGAGATAGTACTGATGATTTACTCAGACTCGTTAAAGTAAGTGGGCCAAGTGGGAAGAATATTAAGATAGGTAGATAGATATTGGTAAAAGTATTCCTCTTGTCCTTATATAGGAAATCTTTAATATTACAAATAAACTCTTTCTGTAAAATCTTGAACTTATCATTACAATTTATAGAATTAAAGTCAACGCATCTAATAATGAAAGTAGAAACTGACTTTAAAATCTTGTCTATTGGATAACATAGAGTTAGATTCTTTTATCGATGAATTATGAACAAACTGAACTGAAGTATTTTATAGACTTGTCAAGAACGTTTTTTGGTATATTCCTAGCAAACGACGCGTTCAACGATCGGGATGAGTTATACGTAATTCGATTCGTCTAATTCAGTATATTATTTCATTAGTATATGCATTTCATTATCTGCGGAAATTCGGTATTTTTACAAAGTAACTAAGTATTTTAAATATATTCTGACAGGTTCACAGGTGGAAACAAGTGACTGTCGTTACCTGTGTTCAAAATGCCAGCTAGTCAAATGCTAATTTGTTAACAATAACATTTATTGAATGAAATTTCTGCTATTTCTGCAAATATCTCATTGAATAAATCACCATCTTTCTATTATATATACATTTACTAAATACATAATGGCTCAGGTATCCAATGAAGTTACTCTTATTGAAAATATAAAATATTGATAGTATTATATGTTAGAAAAAAGTGGTTTCTTCAATTTAATTCATGTAAGCATCAGTAATGAGATCTTGAAAATTGACGCTGTGATTAATTTTCAAATGGCCTCTGTGCCATTATTTCTACAACAAAATGTTGATTCATCAGTCTCTATCTACTCTACCCTTCCACAATTGCTGCGCAGTATTTTTATTTAATGTTAGTTATATAATATCACGACATTGCTCATAATTATATGTTAGCATATATGGTAATTTTAAAACAATATCTGTAACTGAGTTTGTTTTTAGAAAACCACGTTCTTTGCTTTTCAAATATCTTTATATAATGCAATGGCTTTTAAAAAATAAGGGTATAAACATCTCACCGTAAACCGTAAATAGTTTACATTTTAAAGATCCAGAAACAGGCGCTCATACGAATAAAACAGAAACTACGTGGAAGCATAGTAAACACTTTTTGCCTGAATATTGTCGGTTAGTATTTGCAGTTCCACACGTTTTTTAATATGTTTTTCTAACATATAATACAAAATAATAAATATTATATTTTCTATTTTCAGCAAAAAAGATAATTTCATTGGGTACTTAAGCCATTACGTGTTTTATAAACCTTCCAAGCAAGGAAAGGATGATTTATTTAATCAGTTCTTAAAAGAAATTTCAGAAATTTCATTTGATGATGATCGATTCTGTAAAAAATCAAAATATACCAGACTTAGATGATAATGAAATTTAATAATAAAAACAAGTTAAACCAACGTACTGCGTACAATAGTAATTTACTATATATTGTAAACACTGTCAGCGACGGGGAGACATTTTTTACTGTTGCTGCATGTACTGTCTACATACCTGGTTTTAATACTGTCCACCTGACCGACTCGTGGAAGTTCTATGCCTAAAAAAATGATTTTTATGCATCATACAAATTCTTCTACAAATTCCCATTTGACAATGTAGAATAGATCCAATTAGATAAATTATTTATAATTTTTAAAATGAACATAGCAACGATGGTCACTAGTTTCTATCTGTGAACCTGTCAAAAAATCTACTTGACCTTACTTTTTTACTGTAACTTTTTATAATAACTGTTAAAATACTGTTTATATTATTTATTATAATGAATCTTGTTACAAAACAAACACACTTATTTTCCATTGTGAAAAGAAAACTTAAAAACTAAAAGAACATTCCTCTACATGTGCTTCTTTCACACACACACACACACACACACCACACTACCCCTCTTATCTGAAACGGTAAACTCCTAAACACTAAAGAAACTAACGAATTTTAAGTCATATTTCTAACACGCCTTCTTGACTTAAAATTTATCAAAACAACAACAAAAATTTTGCCTTTCCTAACGATTTAGTCAGTACATCTGCAATTTGATCGTCCGTAGTCACACTTATTAGTCCCTTTTTTCATAATCATAAACAAAATGATAACTTATATCTATATGCTTGGAATTTTTTGAAAATTTTCCATTTTTTGATAAGGCTATCGCTCCAATATTGTCTTCATATATTTTTACTGGATTGTCATTCTTCACGTCAAAAACAGATAAAATGCCCTTAATTGGAATGATTTCTTCTACACAATCAGCAAGAGCGTAGTATTCAGCATGCGTTGAGGCTCTGGAGACAATTTTTTGTTTTTGCGATTTCCATAGTACTACATTTCCAAAAACTCGTATGATTATCCCTGTAGTCGATTTTCTGTCCGTAGTGTCTGCAGCCCAATCAGCGTCAACAAATGCATCCATTATTTCCTGAGTAGTTGAGTTATAAACAAGATTTATGGAACGAGTGTGATACAAGTATTTTAGAACACGTGTGCTGTCATAGCTATTTTGGAATCGACTTAGGTAATTGACCGCAAATGAAATGTCTGGGCGAGTACCATTTGCAATATACAATAATGCTCCAATTAAATTCCTATATTTCAGTTCTTCATCCACTATATCAGCAGGTTCAATTTTTCGATTCATTTCCATAGGTGTATCGAACCTTTTACTATTTATTATTCCGTACTTATGACTAAGATTTTCAATATATTTTTCTTGATTCAAGTATATTTCCTCTTTACTTTGGTTACGTTGTACTTCAATTCCCAAGTATTGCTTTATTTATTTTCCGGGCATGGCAGCTTCGGAAGATACCTGTGCCGGATAGGGAAGGAGCCGACGGCGCGTTGCTGCCACTGCGACGCTGAGCAGGACACGGCGGATCATACCCTGGAGGTATGCCCCGCGTGGGAGGGGGAGCGCCGTGTCCTGGTCGGCGTCGTCGGGCGGGATGTCTCGCTGCCGGGCGTGGTGCGCGCCATGCTCGGCAGCGAGGAGAAGTGGAGGGCCGTGGCCTCCTTCTGCGAGAACGTAATGTTGCAGAAGGAGGCCGCGGGGAGGGAGCGCGAGCTTCAGCGGCGCGCTGAAGCTCGCGCTCGTGCGGTGGCCCGAGGTCGTCGCCCGGTCGCGAGGCGTCGCGGGCGGCCGCCTCGGCGTGGCGGATGACCTAGGCTGGGAGGGGGGTCCTGAGGGGACCCTCCTCCCACCAGGCGGCGCCGGGTCGGACCGGTTGGGGGTAGAAGTGCCTCCCCCTACCGGTCCGACGCAAGGGGAGGCACCCTCGGCGGTCTGGTGCGGCCATGAACGCCCGGCCGCCGAGGGGTGGAAACGGGGTCGCGGGCGGTTGCGAGTTGGGGCTCGCAGCCGCCACTAAACGCGGCCCCGGGACGGATAGCGGCGGGATGGAGTGGCCCTGTCCCGCCGCTATGAGGCAGTGTGTCTACTGGGGGGACCGATTGTCCCCCCGGGGGATGGGCGCGAAAGCGCGGGCACGGGGAGGATACCGGAAGAATGCTTCGAGCGATTCCCGGTATCCTCCCAAAGCGTGCCGAAGGGTCACCGTGGGGTTTTTAGTGGGTAGGTCCCGCGCCTGTCGTTGTACGGGCGCGGGGAATCCCACACACCCCTCCCACCTCTCCCCAAGGAGGTGGGAGGGAGTCTTTCGAAGATTTTCCCCACGACAAAAAAAAAAAAAAAAAAAAAAAAAAAAAAAGTATTGCTTTATTTGTCCCAAGTCTTTCATGCGAAATCGTTTATTAAGCATGATCTTAACTTCATCTATAGCCATTTCATTTATACCACTGATTAATATATCATCCACATATAAAATAATATATATTTTTGTGTCGTTTATCTCTCCAGTATACAGACAGTAATCATAATCAGATCTTTTAAAATGCAAGCTTATCATGTAATTATGAAAACAATCATACCAGTCACGTGGACTTTCTCTCAATCCATAAAGCGCCTTCTTAAGTAAACAAACCTTATCTGACTGTATATTACTACCATCAGGAGGGTAGATGTAAACTTCAGACTTGATATTTCCGTTTAAAAAAGCTGTTTGAACATCCATTTGTTCTATTTTTAAATTTTTAACACATGCAATTGACAGCAACACCTTTAGCGTGCTCATTCTTGCAACCGGTGAATAAACTTCTTCATCGCTTTGGTACAACTGTTGGAAATGCGACTTTGGCGACAATGCGCGCTTTGCATACTCCATCTGTCTTAATTCTATATATCCACTTTACTTCAATTATTTTCTTATTTATTGGAACGTTGACCAAATCCCATGTGTCGTTTTCTTTTAAACCATCAAGTTCTTGTTTCATAGCCGCTTTCCATTTTCTTGACTCTTCGCAGTTCAATGGTTCTTGGTAGTTTTCAGGTATCAAAGCATTGCAATAGTTTGTATATACGACATGATCATCAAATTTCACACATTATGTTACGCTTGGGGCGTGTATCTTATTTAACTTCCTCAGTTTTGCTGCATTGATAATCGTCAGTTTTATTTTCTTTTATTTTCAAAACTCTTTCTTCTTCTTCTTCTTCTTCTTTTGGCGTTTCCCCTTCGTATTTTTCTTCGTTATCAGTATTTCTATAAATGGTATATCTTGCACGTGACGACTTACAACTATTTTGTCATTAACCAATATCTGTATACCCTATTAATATTAATTCCTTTTTCGGCCTTTGGATTTAGCTTTGAATATCTGCATGCCTCGGGAATTCGTACAAAAGCAGTGCTTCCATATAAGTGTAAGTTTGAAACATCAGCCCTTTTATTAAAAAATATTTCATATGGTGTTTTTCTTATTCTTGTGTTTGCTAATAGGCGATTTCCAATGTAGGCAGCCGTGTAAATACATTCTGGCCAATAAAACTTGTCGACATTTGCCTCTGACAGCAAGCAGCGTGCACGATCCATTATCGTTCTGTTGTGCCTTTCGGCGACTCCGTTCAATTCGTGTGTGTATGCTGGTCCTGGTTTCAAATAAATACCTTCTCGTTTCGCTAATTCATCAAAGTTTTTGTTAAGATATGATTCTCTTCCATTGTCACATCGAATTTCTTTAATACTTTTTCCAGTTTGATTTTTTACTAATTTCCTAATATACCTAATGAAGCAATAAAAAACATCACTTTTTTGTTTTATGCAATACACAACAGCAATTTTACTGAAATCATCTATAAAAGACACAAAGTATTTCTCACCATTATGACCTGTCTGAGTTATTGGACCATGGACATCTGTATGGACTATTTGTAACAAATCATTTGCTCTTGTACGTTTGTTTTTAAATTTCAAATTTGTCATTTTATTCTCCGGACAAACTTCGCATTTTATAAATTCGTTTTCGAGTTTCACCGGTGTTCCATTTAGCAGCTGAGCTTCACACAAATATTTTAAATCTCTAAAATTTGTGTGACAAGGTATATATCTATGCCATTTTTCTATATTTGAAATTCCCATTGAACTAGTGTACGTACTTGTTTTCTTATTCTCAAGTCTGGCAACTTCTCCATTTAATTCAAAGAGTTTATTTCTTTTAACAGCAATAGCAATGAGTTTTTCTTTCGAATTACAAATTTTATTGTAATTCATTGTCTTTCTCAAACATTATTTTTAATTGTTTTGATTTACAAATACAAGAGACACTTAGTAAGTTTTGTTTCATTTCTGGTACATAGTATATACATTTTTAATCTTTATTTCCTCCGACTTATCATAAATGTTAATCATTACATTACCAATTTTTCCAGATATTAGTTTAAAACCATCACCAACTTTAATATCAACCGGGTTTTGTAGATTTTTGGATTCATAAAAGTACTCATCTGTGTTTATTATGTGATCTGAGCAACCACTATCTAGTAGCCATTTAATATTTCTACTTCTTCTATTTTGCTACTTTTCATTACTTCAACCTTGAATGAATTGTAATTTCTACTGTCATCTAGACTCGAATTTCCAGCCACTTTTCTATCGTGTCTATTTTGTATATGTTTGAAAAGGTTGCATTTTGTAATAATTATTAAAGTTTTCTGGGCAGTAACGTTGGATGTGCCCTGACTTATTACACTGACTTAACATACCGCTTCAGTAGTCGTTGCACTGCTATGCTGATTATCCTTTGAATTGAGATACTTGTTCTGATTGCGTTGTACGTGTCGAAACCTATGACCTCTAGGATTTTTAGTTAAATTTGAACTAAAAGTGCAAGTGTAATTTCTGCTGTACTCAAAGTAGTAACTCTTACCGTTTCTCTTTTGATACTCTAACAGTAATTTAGATTTTACATACTCAACTGTTTTCTCCTTCGTTGGCAGTGCATCAATAATATCAACAATACGTGAGAAGTTAACGTTAATAACAGATAATTCAATTTATCCTCTTCATTCACAGTCTCACCAGTATTTTTGAGCCTATTTATATGCGTTTCAAATTCGTTAAAGAAGTCACTTGGATTTTCACCTTCTTTCAGTTTTAATTCTAACAATCTTCTTTTACACAATAGCTTTACTGCACTGTTTTTAACTAGATAAATTTCGTCAAGCTTTGCAATCATATTTTTCGCAGTCGTTTCTGATATTATTAATTCTAACTGAGTGTTTGAAATACTGTTTACGATGTAACTTTTTGCTTTAATTTCCTTTTTTATTCCAATCTTCGACTCTTATTTCAGCCGGTCTTTCATCATGTAGAATAACCTCGTTACAGTCTTTCATTTCTAAAAATAAATTTAGCCTGAATTTCCAGTTCCATAAAATATTTGTAACATGAAATCGTCCTTTTTTTCACTTGCCATGCTTCAAACTTAGGTTATCTTCCTTTCACAACTAAATTTCTTTTCTTTACTGTTAACGAACAAACCACGGACCTCTGCTACCATGTTAAAATACCGTTTATATTATTTATTATAATGAATCTTGTTACAAAACAAACACACTTATTTTCCATTGTGAAAAGAAAACTTAAAAACTAAAAGAACATTCCTCGACGTGTGCTTCTCTCACAAACACACACACACTCCTAAACACTAAAGAAACTAACGAATTTTAAGTCATATTTCTAACAATAACAGTAACAGTTTATAAAAAAATAACGAATTTCCACAGATGCATAGAAATGCATATCAATAATGTACTGAATTAGGCGAATCGAATAATGTATAACTCACCCCGATCCGTGAACGGGCCTAGCGTTTGCTAGGAATGTTCCATAACTTTTCAACAAAGTCTAAAATTTTTCCCAAGGATTTTTGAATACCTATACACTGTATAGATATCCTGTTTCCTTCAACCGAACGACACGTGTCCCTAAAAAATATATTTATAAAGTAAGTCGGTCAAGTAGGAAGAATATTCAGATATTTAAGAATATGAATATATTGGTAAAAATATCCATTCCTCTTACCTTTATGTCCTGTGTATTGGATAATATAGATTTACATACTTTTACCGCTGAATTCGAAATTCTGAACTAAACATAGGTACAGGACTCGTCAAAACCGTTTTTCATTCTTTTTATAGTTTTATCTGTTTTCCAAAAAACAACCAATTAAATTAAGTTGCAAGAATGCAAAAGCGATAAAACTTACAGAGGCTTTAATAGAAAATTATAAAACAAAATGTTTACTTAAGACTTTACCTTTTGTAAAAACCGGCGATATTGACTGTGTGTGTGTAAATCGTCGTACGTTCGTGCCCGGTGCAGTAAAACACGTGCATCGATCTAGGTTACGTACGTTCCTCACGTGCCACTTTCTCAATCTATACTTTTACATAAAAATTACTTAGAAAATCACTCCTACTCCTCATTTGGACAGAATTTTTACTTTCATGATTTTAGCGAAAAGTCGTTTTCCTGCTCGGGGAACACATATGTACAGGGTGTTCGGCCACCCCTGGGAAAAATTTTAATGGGGGATTCTAGATGCCAAAATACGAAAATACAGACGAAAATCAAGAATACCAATTTGTTGATAGAGGCTACGTTGAAAAGTTATTAACAATTAAACTCAAAAATTTCAAATCGTTCTGGAAAAATTGTTATCGGTTGCGGGGGTCAATTGCAATCATTTTTGGTGAATACACATACCTCCGAAATCTTACCCACTTTCGAGATAAAAATTCGAGAATGTGTGAAATTTTTTCGATGGAAAAGAAAAATTTCAAATCGTTTTGGAAAAATTGTTATCGGTTGCGGGGGTTACTTACAACCATTTTGGGTGAATCGTCATACCCCCCTAATCATGCGCATTTTCGAGAAAGAAATTCAGTACGGGCGGAACTTTAAACGTTAATAACTTTTTAATAAAGCCTCCATTAACAAATTGGTATTCTTGATTTTCGTCTTACTTTGGTCTCTAGAATCCCCTGGGAGAAATTGTAATGGGAGATTCTAGAGGTTAAAGTAGGATGAAAATCAAGAATACCAATTTGTTGATGGAGTAATACGATACTAAACAAGTTATTGACGTTTAAAGTTCCGCTCTTACTTTCGAATGTTTTTCTCGAAAATGCGCAGGATTTCGTATGTGGTATGTCTATTCACCGAAAATAATTGTAATTGACCCCCGAAACCGAAAGTAATTTTTTCAGAACGATTTGAAATTTTCTTTTTCTTTCGTCGAAAAATTTAGGCACTGCCTGTCGATTTTTCTTAAAAATTCCTTTCTGATTTTTATTCAGTTTGTAAAATAGTTGTTTAATAATACTCTTTGTGTAGGTACCCATGAGCTCTACTCGCGAAAAAAAACGTTTCATTGGAATATATTCACTATTCACTATATCAGTAGGAGTTGCGGGGGCTGTTTGAAAATTTGACCAGTTATATGGGATTTTTCTCACTTTACGGGGTCAAGGAACAACTTTTCCAACATCTCTACATATTCTCCATTAAAATATGCGTTGTGTTGCTGTTTGAAACATTAAAATCGTTCAATCCGGCTGTCGACCAAAAAAAAAAAATGCTTGTAACTGACCCCTGCAACGAAAACTAATTCTTCCAAGACGATTCGAAATTCTTTTTTACTTGAATTTTTTTTGTCGAAACTGAGTAGGATTTCGGGGGTACGATTCTAACTGACCTCCGCGACCAAAAATAATTTTTTCAGAACGATTTGAAATTTTTTTATTTAATGTTATTAATAACTACTTTTTAACGAAACCTCAGTCGAAAAATTGATATTCTTAATTTTCGTCTTATTTTGGCTTCTAGAATCTCCCATTAAAATTTTTCCCAGGGGTGGCCAAACACCCTGTATATATTAAATCAATATTAATGAAATTACACCTTGACCGAATTCATTTCAATCCCCCCACACTAATACATATATTGTGTGTAGCCCATAAATGGTTGAGAATGGAGTCACCTTTCCTATACTGGTATTATTAGATGGTCGCAGGTCCTGCATAAATTTCAATTTACATAATTTTTGTTTTGAGTAAACTCATTTTACTTTTTTGTATATTACCTCATGCAACTCATATTTTCCAGCCATGCGATGTAGGAATATTTAGACGATTAAAAGTTGCATGGCGAAAGGTAGTACAGGAACATAGACAAAGTACGTAGGTAGACTAAACCCATTACGAAGGTGAATTTCGCACCAATATATATATCATACCATATATAAATTCCATGAAGAAGGAAATGCTTTTAAAGCTTGTGGTGGCCTATGACCGTTTAACTCAAATACAATTTACTAGACAAAACGTATTTCAGAAAGAAGAAAATAAATTAGAATTCATGTCGCCAGATGAAACTGACATCAATGACAGCAATATAGGTAGTTTTACATAGCATTCAAGAGCATATTCCAGATGATCTGAGAGGGGAACAATTTTCTTTTCTATATAGAAAATATTAAAATACAATCGGGACACAACTAAGACACAACACAAGACACAACTCGCAGAGAGAAAGCACTGCTGATGTTCAACGCAGTGCAGTTCATAGTAACAGTAAAACCAATACCAGTGTAGAAGACTAATTTAACAACGTTTCGCTAGAAGAAACTAATATATGATATACTGATCATTAATTAACTTTAATATTTCATGACAATGATGCTTTTACTTTTTTCTAATGGGAATTGTTTTGTTTCCGATGGTACTGAAATCAAACTACATTAATTCTACAACGTTACTTTACTTATTTTCTCGTAAAGACAAAGATTCTTCAGAATCTATTCTGGATAAACATTATCAACATTATCAAAAAATTGAAAAAACAACAAAGAAAAGAAAAGAAAAGAAAAGAAATATAGAAAGGTGTGTGCAATCAAAGTTACATCAAAGACATGGAAATAGACTCAGCTTGAAAAAATAGAAGCAATTGATAACCAGGAAAAAGAAAAACAAAGAATGAAAGAAGAACGATTAGAAAAGAAAAAAACAAGCCGAGAAATTAAAAGAAGAAAAGCTATTGAAAAAAGAAAGAAAAACAGAAAAATGAAAAGGAAAAGGAGAAAGAAAAGCAAGACGAAGAGAAGGAGAAATGTAAAACTCAAACTAAAAATAAAAATAAAGTTAAGAACGTGAAAAGAAAATAATAAATAATATTATTGTGTTGTTTTTACAGGGTGAATGTAGTAACTGAACCAGGTGGTTATGACTATGCAACATTTTTATTAGCATCTTTTTCAAACTCCACTTGGAACAACACTGTACGTATGTATGTATGGGATTATCAGGAACCGTGTTTGTTCGTTAATCGGCACACTCGTATTTATTTCGTTAAACACAGTCACACCTACTACGTACTTTTCTTCAATCTTTCTCTCTTCCGTGCTGTCTTTTCTCGCTTTCTGGGTTATTCACCCATCAGCTGTTCGGCCGTACGCTCGCCGCGTGTTGACGGCTTTTTCGGCGGTAACCGTCTTCGCTCGTGCAAGCTCGTGGACAGCGAACGATTCGCTGTACGGCCAAAAATTCGTGCGCGATTTAATAATTTTCAACTGCACGGTTCCCTACATACAGGGTGTTCGGCCATCCATGGGAAAAATTTTAATGGGGGATTCTAGAGGTAAAAATAAGACGAAAATCAAGAATACCAATTTGTTGATGGAGGCACTGTTAAAAAGTTATTAATGTTTAAAGTTCCGCTCGTACTGAATTTTTTTCTCGAAAATGCGCAAGATTTCGGGGGTATGTCTATACATAAAAAATGATTGTCACCGACCCTCGCAACTGAAAATAATTTTTCACAGAACGATTTGAAATCTTTTTTTTTCATCGAAAAATATAGGCACCCGATTAGATTTTCGGTAAGGAATTTTTTCCTCGAAAGTGCGTAGGATTTCGGGGGTATGTGTAATGACCAAAAATGATTGTAATTGACCCCTGTAACCGAAAATAATTTTTTTAGAAAAATTTTTGAAAAATTTGTTTTTCGCCGAAAAATATCAACACATACTCGAATTTTTTTCTCGAAACTGAGTAGGATTTCGAATATATGTCTATTCACTGAAAATGCTTGTAATTGACCTCCGCAGCCGAAAATAATTTTTCCGGAACGATTTGAAATTTTTGAATTTAATTGTTAATAACTTTTTAACGAAGCCTCCATCAACAAATTGGTATTCTTGATTTTCGTCTTAGTTTGGCCTCTAGAATATCCTATTAAAATGTTTCTCAGGGCTGGCCGAACACCCTCTATACTACTATGTTTACTAGATCTTGGGTTTTTTTCGGGTTTGAATCACGTAGTAATGTGGTACCACACAGAAACAGTCCATTAAACCTGGATTCGGACAGTATTTTGGAGGATAACACTGGTTAGGCTTGGGTTTCGTCTGGGTTATGTCCGCACCTGGCTCATGATTTTGCCTTCTTCGCATACTTGTTGGCCAGATCCTGGGTTTTTTTCGAGTTTGAATGACGTAGTAATGTGGTAACAAACTGAAGCAGTCAATAAAACCTGGTTTCGATCAATATTTTAGAGGATAACACCGGTTAGGTCTGGGTTAGGTCTGGGTTATGCCCGCATCTGGCTCATGATTTTGCCTTCTTCGCATACTTGTTGGCCAGATCCTGGGTTTTTTCCGTGTTTGAATCACGTAGTAATGTGGTAACACACTGAAGCAGTCAATTAAACCTGGTTTCGATCAATATTTTAGAGGATAACACCGGTTAGGTCTGGGTTAGGTCTGGGTTATGCCCGCATCTGGCTCATGATTTTGCCTTCTTCGCATACTTGTTGGCCAGATCCTGGGTTTTTTCCGTGTTTGAATCACGTAGTAATGTGGTACCACACTGAGGCAGTCAATTAAACCTGGTTTCGATCAATATTTCAGAGGATAACACCGGTTAGGTCTGGGTTAGGTCCGGGATATGCCCGCATCTGCCTCATGATTTTGCCTTCTTCGCATACTTGTTGGCCAGATCCTGGGTTTTTTCCGTGTTTGAAACACGTAGTAATGTGGTACCACACTGAGGTAGTCAATTAAACCTGGTTTCGATCAATATTTTAGAGGATAACACCGGTTAGGTCTGGGTTAGGTCCGGGAAATGCACGCATCTGGCTTATGATTTCGCCTTTTTCGCAAACTTGTTGACCAGATCCTGGGTTTTTTCCGTGTTTGAATCACGTAGTAATGTGGTACCACACTGAGGCAGTCAATTAAACCTGGTTTCGATCAATATTTTAGAGGATAACACCGGTTAGGTCTGGGTTAGGTCTGGGATATGCGCGCATCTGGCTTGTACTTTCGCCTTTTTCGCAAACTTGTTGGCCAGATCCTGGGTTTTTTCCGTGTTTGAATCACGTAGTAATGTGATAATACACTGAAGCAGTCAATTAAACCTGGTTTCGATCAATATTTTAGAGGATAACACCGGTTAGGTCTGGGTTAGGTCTGGGTTATGCCCGCATCTGCCTCATGATTTTGCCTTCTTCGCATACTTGTTGGCCAGATCCTGGGTTTTTTTCGTGTTTGAATCACGTAGTAATGTGGTAACACACTGAAGCAGTCAATTAAACCAGGTTGCGATCAATATTTTAGAGGATAACACCGGTTAGGTCTGGGTTAGGTCTGGGATATGCGCGCATCTGGCTTATACTTTCGCCTTTTTCGCAAACTTGTTGGCCAGATCCTGGTTTTTTTCCGTGTTTGAAACACGTAGTAATGTGGTACCACACTGAGGCAGTCAATTAAACCTGCTTTCGATCAATATTTCACAGGATAACACCGGTTAGGTCTGGGTTAGGTCCGGGATATGCCCGCATCTGGCTCATGATTTTGCCTTCTTCGCATTGTTACGTATGTCGAACGTTTCGTTCCTCAAATTTTTCTTGTCTCTTGCGTGCATTATGAAATCGCCCTGCTACTTATCTAACCTTTGAAATGGGGGTCACTTCCGTCGCGATGCAGCAGCCCGTTAATTAATACAATTCGGAGAATAGAGCAGCCCGTTAATTAATACAATTCGGAGAATAGTGCACACGGTGATTTCTAACGTACTTTTGAATCCGCCCCACACAGATTTTTTGGTATATAAACCCTGTGATTTCATTACTCGGGGGATCATAATCGTACCGTCACGTTAGAGTCAACGTCACGTCTCTTGTCACGCGTATACGATTTGATAGTCAGTTGTATCTTGCGAGATCGGGCTACCGTACCCTTTAGTATCAAACCATATAGAATCCGTGAACCGGCATAAATTCTATTGCGGCCTTTATTTCCAACTGACATACCCCCGCATCGCCAGTGCGTCAACACCGTGCAAGGTCATTTTAGGTAAATATACTCATTCTTTGATCGCGACATAAGATACACGAAACAATTGTATTTTATTTGTTGATTTAAGAATATATCTACTTTTATTATCAAATCAGAGTTACCCAACTTCTTTAACCCACAATTATATAAAGCGATTATTATTAGTTAAACGTTCCCATAATAATATAACCTTACCGCTCGGGTTATATTATATTTAATAATTCACAGTTACGAGTTCAATTAACACATCCCCAAATCCAAATACAACCTCTTACAACCTAGTGGCTCCTCGATTACGCATCGAGTTCGTCCACGCAATCTATTACCATCCTAGCGGCTCCCTGGTTTCGCACCAGGTTCGTCCGTACGTGACTCCATCCCAGAGGCTCCCTGATTTCGCATCAGGTTCGTCCTCGTTATCAACTATCCTAGCGGCTCCCCGATTTCGCATCGGGTTCGTCCGTGTACCTAACTAACAAATTGATACCGTATTCCATACTCTCTCTCGCACTCGCAGGCCACGCGCGCTGCACGGCCCTGGCTCGTAACAGAAACTGGTGACAGCGGTGGGATTTAACTATTTTAGAATCGCTACGTAATTTTTGGGTTTCTTGAGAAGTTGAAATTTCTCTTCTTGAATTTAGACGATATACTAGTTTTCGCTAGTTAAGTCAACCAGTTAACTCTTGTTAAGAATATACTAGTTTTCGCTAGTTAATACACATTGTTAATTGGATTTAAATATACTAGTTTTCTCTAGTTGAATTAAAATAAATTATTAAAAATGACAAGTTCACAAGCAAATATTTCGTCGAACGATATTATGAACTTGACATTATCGCTTGCAAATTCAATGTCACTTTTGACACAAAAGACATGCATACAAAACGTTACATCGACGATACCGACTTTCGACGGAGAAACTCCATCTTTATCGCGTTTTGCACAAAGTGTGGAGGATGGGTTAACATTGATACCTGAGGGTTCGGAAGCCGATTATCTGGCGATTGTTCTGACTAAACTCATAGGTCCCGCACGAAGGTGCACCTTAGAGCATAAATTCGTGAGTGTTAGCGAATTGATTAAACATTTAAAAAAGAGATTCGCGCCGGGAAAAAGTTTGTCGTATTTCCAAGTAGACATCGCGAGTTTACGTATTCGCGAGGGTGAAAGTTTGCGACAGTACGTCGACAGGACTAGTCACCTGGTTTATTGCGCGCGCGGAGCCATTCGAGAAAGATACCGGGACAACGCCGAAGATTTCATCAAGGAGATGGAACGAGATGTTTTGGAAAATTTCATCGAAGGCTTACCGGATCGTATTTCTTGGAAGGTGTCGGCACAATTTAGAGACATACGGACTCTTGAAGATGCTTACGACGCCGTGCTGCATATAGACAGGAAACTAAGGAATCGAAGACAAATGCCCCGGAACGAATCACCTGCACGGTGGTCACGAAAGGATCGTGGAACCGAAGATTATCGCCACCGCGACAATCAAGTGTCGTACCCTGGCTCGCCGAGTCGTTATGACCGAGGGCGGCATGCTAGAACATACGAAGGTCAAGAGGATCGAGAGGAACAACCACATGCGTCGGCATGGCCCGTGCGACAAAGGAGCCCCTCGATTTCCCCTTCGAGGCGTTCTTACGATTTTGCTAAGGATGAAGGAAATCATTATTCCATATTAAAAAATTCCGAAAGATATCGCGAACCGAAATTATATTGTTGGTATTGTGAAACTACGGGACACGACGGGAAATCCTGTAGGAAAAATCCGCGTAATCCAAAAACCCGACGCGACTCGCGGGACTCGTCAGCCGAATCGAACGGGTCTTTAAACTTCAATCGCGCTCACCGTACCGGCGACACGATGAGCGGCAACGAAACCCGTCGTCAAAGAACAGTACACTTCGAAAACGACTCCTTATCAAAGAAACACCTGCCCCACGTCTCGAAACCAAAGTCCCAGAACTGGAATTAGGAAAGGGAACATTTTTAATCGATTGCGGTGCAGCCATCAACTTAGTACGTCTCGATGTTTTAGGAACAAAAGCAATAATAAATTCTCGCGAAGAAATAGAAATAACAGGATTAACCACAACTCCAATTTACACGTTAGGAACCACAATTCTCCATATTCACGATACACCCGCATTTTTCTATATAGTAAGAACTCTTGCAATAGACGCTGATGGACTCATCGGAAGCCCATTTTTAATGCAAGAGGGTGCCGAAATTTCTTATTATCATGGGACCATGGTATTAAGGGACAAACCTATTAGACCATTACGTTTTTCAAACCGCAATGATTTGTTTTCATCTTTAAACTCGCAAACTCCGACTAAACACAGGCTCGAAGCTCGTACGATACAACAAATCGCGGTAAAAATAGCAAACCCGACAGTAAAGGAAGGATATTTACCACGTATTAAAACTCACGATCAACTGTACGTAGGGGAAGCAGCTGTAACAAATAACAACGGAAAATGTCACGTCTTAGCAACGAACACCAGCAGCGAAGACCTCGATGTAGAGATAGAACCACAGATAATAGAACCGTACGATTTTCTAAGCACATCGGACGAAGACCTTTGCTCATATGCAGAACAGCCAACAAAATTCAGGACCACCGAAGATAGGATAGAAAAACTCGTAAATACACTAAATACCAATCATTTAAACAGGGAAGAACGAGCATCCGTCACTGATTTAATAAAAGAATTTCCAGACCGATTTTTTCTGCTTGGAGACAAATTAGGAAAAGCAGCCGATTTTAATCATTCGATTCACACCATAGACGAAATACCAGTAAACACAAGACAATATCGATATCCGCCTGTGCATCAGGACGAAATACAAAAACAGGTTAGCGCATTATTATCACAAGGCATAATTACTCCGTCAAAATCACCCTACAACTCACCTTTATGGATCGTACCGAAGAAAGCTGACTCACAGGGAAACAAACGTTGGCGCATGGTAATAGACTTTCGCGCATTAAACGAAAAGACAATCTCCGACAAATATCCATTACCACAAATCACAGAAATTTTTGACCGATTAGGAGGAGCAAAATATTTTTCCGTTTTTGATCTCGCCAGTGGATTTCACCAGATAGAAATGAATCCAAGGGATAAGCAAAAAACAGCATTCACCACACCGCATGGACATTACGAATTTTCAAGAATGCCTTTTGGCTTAAAGAACGCTCCACCTACATTTCAACGCCTCATGGATCAAGTTCTCACCGGATTACAAGGAACAGACCTCTTCGTTTACCTGGACGACATTGTCGTTTACGCTTCATCATTGCAAGAACATAATATCAAAGTTAAAAAATTATTGAACCGCCTTCGGGAACAGGGCTTAACCCTTCAAACTGACAAATGCGAATTTCTACGCAAAGAAGTTGCATATTTAGGACATATAATTTCCGAAAAGGGGGTAAGACCGGATCCAAGAAAATTAAAAGCTGTGCAAGACTTTCCCACACCGAAAACGCAGAAGAATATTCAACAATTTTTGGGCTTAGCAGGATATTACAGAAGATTTATACCAGATTTCACCGTGAAGTCAAAACCATTGATCAATTTACTAGGAAAGGGCATTAAATTTAAATGGACAGAAGAACAAGATCAAAGTTTTAATCAATTACGTAAAGAACTTTGTCAACAACCTATATTGCAGTATCCGGATTTCACCAAACCCTTCATCGTGACTACAGACGCATCCGAATACGCCATAGGAGCTGTACTTAGCCAGGGGGAAATAGGAAAGGATTTACCGATAGCATATGCATCTCGAAGCCTTAATAAACCTGAAAAGAATTATTCGGCAACAGAGAAGGAATGTCTCGCAATGGTTTACGCAGTAAAGTATTTCCGACCCTATATTTATGGAACAAAATTCACCCTTGTCACAGATCACCGTCCCTTAGTCTGGCTACATTCAGTTAAGGACCCGACCTCCAGGCTAATAAAATGGAAATTACGACTTTCGGAATACGAGTATCAGGTTATCCACAAGTGTGGAAAAACGAACATGAACGCGGACGCGTTATCGCGCAACCCTCCATCAGTCTGTCTACCGCTCATTCCGCGGGAGTCAAAAGACGATCCCGACTTCCGGGCTCAAGTACCACCGACTACCGATAAGCAATTCATAGGTCACCGTATACAACAGTTACGTCGAGATAGGGAAAACCGACCCAAATACCGGGAGGCTAGTAGTAGCTCGGACGAAGAACAAGGCCCCTCTTATGGAAAAATTCAACACTCGCCGATAATAGCTAGACACCGAACTCTACCCAGCTTATCGCACGAAGTAACATTGCCAGACGAATCTCAGGAAATCATAAACAACTTACTGCCAGCAGCAAACTCCACAAGGAACACACTACCGGAGGAAGATAACAATTTACCCGATGACCTAATGTCCTTTGAAGAACCACTTGAAATTACCAATAATGAAAATACAATTATGGAAAATCCTCGTAAAAATGTATTCAGTACTCCACAGGTAACACCGCATGTTACAGACGAAATTTTACAACCAGCCATAATTCATCCACCTGCAAGGGTTGCAACCGAAGCAAGTGCAGAACGGCTACCTGACGCCTTTGACCACACGCCTGACCCTTACCTACCATACGCATCCGACACAGATGTTTTAACCGACGAAAACGAGCACCGATACACTGCGTCAAAACAATCTTATAAAATAACTGTTTCTTCGAACACCCTCGCTGCGGAAAACGGACATTACGCGCACTTCATATCAGCAGATTGCAACCTAATATCCACCGTAGGAAAAGTATTACTGGACACCGAAATAATTAATAAACCGGATCTTTTGGCAGCGCAACCGAAAAAGGGACACGTATTGACTTCAGACAATGGATTGTTTAAAACCTTCAGTATAGTAATTTCTGACAATTTTTACGACAATATTACGGCAAAAGATGTATCCCATGGGTTAAAGACTCTCAGACATACCCTGGACCAAAATCAAATAAATTCCTTTCGAATCTCTGTAACAGGAGATTTACACAAATTACCAGCTAACAAATTTTACAAAATATTAGAAGAAGTTTTTACCGAAACAGATCAACAAATTACTCTATGCAGCTGTGCTATCACCACACCGTCTGAATCGGATAGATTGGACATAATTCGCGAAGCCCATGATAGTTTAATTAGAGGGCATAAAGGGATAACAAAAACGTACAAACGCATTCGATCAAAATTCCATTGGCCAAAAATGCGCAACGAAATTCAAGAGTACATCAGGACATGCCAAAGTTGCCAAGAACAAAAATTAGTTCGAGCAAAGACTCGCCAACCCATGTTGATCACCGACACACCGCTGGATGCATTTGACAAAATATCACTGGACACCGTGGGACCTCTTCCAATCACGCCTAATGGAAATAGACATATTCTTACCATACAGGACAATCTGACGAAATACTGCGTGGCAGTTGCAATACCTAATATCCGAGCCGCGACCATTGCAGATGCCTTCGCACGACACTTTATCGCAATCTACGGTACACCTCGCGCAATATTAACAGATAAAGGAACTAGTTTCATTGGAAATTTAATGACGAATTTGGCAGAAATATTTAAAATCAAACAAATAACAACTTCCGGATACAGACCACAAACTAATGGATCATTGGAAAGAAGTCACATCGTGCTCACTGAATACCTCAAACATTACATGGATAATTACGAAGATTGGGATTTATTAATTCCTTTTGCAATGTTCTCATATAACACATCCGTTCACGAAGCAACAAATTTCACACCATACGAGTTAATTTTTGGAAAAGTAGCTCGAGAACCCAGTTCCTTCCCAGATAAAGAGAAATTAAAATCATATGGAGATTATTTACAGGACTTGATTTCACACATAACTAAAATCCGTAACATTACTTCAGAGAATTTAAATAAAGCGAAAATTCGTTCAAAAGATTATTACGATAGACGGTCAAACCCAGTAAATTTCAACGTAGGCGATTTTGTTTACGTACTCCTCGAACCTCGTATAAATAAATTCGACCCACACTACATTGGACCATACAAAATTCTAGACGTAACAGACCGAAACAACGTTGTCATTCAAACCGACAGTAAAATAATTACAAAGCACCAAGACAAATTAAAACCTGCTTATTTCCCATCTTCAGTGGAATCAAATCACTCAGTGGATCATGATGTTCATCTGGATGCTTCTGATACCACTGACCACTGGCCAGTAAATAACTAAGAACGGTTCAACAATAACGCCGCTGGTGAACGATGCCGGATTGTTCTACGAGAGACTGCCAGAAATTAGGATTTTCCGCACACAATGGCGCTTAGTCACATCATTAGACGTTAACCGATCCCTCAATCATGCTCCACCTGTAAAGGAATTTATCAAAGCTATCAATCAACTCTGTGACCGTCACGATTCTCTTCATTGCATCAGCAAAGAATGGGGACCCCGATTAATCAAGAAAGAAGAAAACACGTTCCAGTACATCAAGTTAATAAAAACTGCAATGGGTGATATTCCAATTACTAAATCATCGCGTCGCAGTGTACCTTTTGGATTCATCGGCAGCCTAAGCAAAACATTATTTGGAACCTTGACACAAGAAGATGCGGAATATTATAATCAAGAGTTAAATAAAATTTATAATGACCAACATGAAATAACAGAGATCATAGAAAAACAAACCCATATAATTAGAGCCGAATTTTCTTCCACTCATGACAGAATTGTTAACCTAACAAAATTCACTACTCAATTAATGAAAACTATGGCTGAACACTCATTAATGTTCCGTGAAACAGAATCCAACATAAGTAAATTACGTTTCGAAGCAGCAGCAAGGGACGCGGTATTTGAGATTGAAAAAGGACTGGATGACTACAATGCCAATCTGTTATTATTAATAGATTCCATACTTTTGGCAAAACAGGGAATTCTGCATCCGGCAATTTTTTCACTGCAGCAGTTATTACGATCTGCCCAGAGAATCAAACAAACATCGAAGCATGAATTTCCTCTGACGCCGGAAGAACTACTTACGGAGCAAATTGAAAGAATTACGAAGTTAAACGTCATTTTTAAAAGGGGAAGAATACTTTTTGAACTCTCGATACCCTTACTTGAAACAAGAGCCTACAGTCTATATAAGATATATCCTTGCCCATCCATACATAAAATTGGGAAAAAATCTGTAGTTTCATACATCAAATCAAAAATTCAATTCCTTGCTGTATCATCAGACAAACAACAATATATTATTCCAACTGAGGACTACCTGAACCACTGTCATTTCCATCGCGGACAATTTGTGGGACCATCAACACTACCAATATACCAAACGGACCGCCACGCTATCTGCGAATCTACGGCGTTACTGAACCCTTCTGCAATAAAATGGTCGACCTGCGACATAAGAATAACCTCTTCTATAAAACCATATTGGCAAACTCTAAACAGACCGTCTACATGGTTGTACTTCATGCCCGAACAACAAAAGGCGCGGATCTACTGCCAGGGAGACAAAGGAGTAATCAAAAATATGTCAAACACAGGAATTTTTGAACTCAAACCTGGATGCCGTGCAACGATTAATTCCATACAATTCGAAGCCGTAGAAACAATGAAAACAACTGAGAACATCATTTACTACCCTTCAAACGTGTATAATTTGTCAATAATATTACCAGAACCCGCAACGCATCACCTAGAAGTTTTGGAGAGAGACACCTTTGACGCAAACCATACTACTTCTACCTGGGATAAGCTACCTGCAGCAGTGTCACTTACCGAAATAGAACAACGAGCAAGAGAACTATCAAATCATCGAACCAGTTTTCGCAACCAGAATATCATTAACTTCACGTTCATCGGAACCGTATTCATAACATTAACTGTGGCAGGCATAATAATAATTGGAAAAATCTGGGTCAACAAACTATCCAGAAATACAAATCCTCCAGAGGAACCGAATAAAATTACAATAAATATACCTAATACCCTGGAAACAGATAAAAAAATCGAAAGGCCGAGCGCAACAATTTTCTAGAGACGCCTGCACCCTTAGCGGCTCCCCTCCACCTACACGCAGGGAAGTTGGAGTGGGGTTTGGGGCCTTTAAAAGCAAGATGCTGGACCGTATCGAAATCAGTATCAGTCACAGATGCAATCGAAAACCATTGGAACACAAACAACGTCTTACCCGGAACAAGGAACACCCCTATCTGCCAGGAAATACCAACTCTGTTCGGCCGGACCAGTGTGTAAAGGCCGCGCTACTCAAACCAGGAAAAGGCGTCAACCACCGCAACCTTCAAAAGACTGGACCGGTCTTAAAATCATAACGGACAAGAACATTCGCCTCTTTACACCGGGAACCAATTAAGAAGAACGCTACACAATGGAAACCATCTCAACCGGAACCCTGGGAACCGAGGCCAGAATCGTGACTACCCACGTGGAAGGCATGACGACGGTATGGGTGGTGTTAGAAAGGGACCTGCCGAACCTCCGGACCATGGGGTATGAACTTCACCACCGCATGCAATGCCAAGGAGAAATGTACGCAATGCCGCTAGACGCCCTGACGCCAGAGCGGCTGGTGGCCGTACGTCACAAGGGCATGTGGCGAAGGGGCCAACTAAAACAAACCACTTTGCATGGGTGCGAAGTCTTCCTTGGGGATTACGGACAAACTGTAGATGTACCGGCAACTGAAATCAGATCCCTGCCGCCCCATTACCGGAAAACTCTATGGATGGCGGTGAGGATTCAGCTGAGGGGGGTCCAACCCAGAAACATAACCCCGCTCAACGCAAGGACGAGGATTGCAGTCCTCGCATTGAGCAATCGAAGAGGCCGAATATCCCGGATCGGTAACGCGGAAGACGGAGTCGTTGCCGATCTCCACCTGGACCGACTACAGGGGCAGCCACCTGTGAACGTAGCCGAGTACTGGTTGGAGGTGGGCTACGTCGTGCCCAAGGTTTAAACCCAGAACACAACGCACCAGTATCGATAAGTACACACCACAACATGATACTACACACCCCGACACATTTAGCTTTCAATTATTCTACTTTTCGCGACTTTTATTATTTTCTTTTGTAAATAAATAACCGGGCGCTTTCCGTCTAATATGAAAGCATCACGCATAACGCG
Source organism: Colletes latitarsis (assembly GCF_051014445.1). NCBI lineage: Eukaryota > Metazoa > Arthropoda > Insecta > Hymenoptera > Colletidae > Colletes > Colletes latitarsis. Next base: position 98,474 of record NW_027488373.1, on the reverse strand, counting down.
ATGTTTCATCTTGGGGGGGGGGAGATGTTACGTATGTCGAACGTTTCGTTCCTCAAATTTTTCTTGTCACTTGCGTGCATTATGAAATCGCCCTGCTACTTATCTAACCTTTGAAATGGGGGTCACTTCCGTCGCGATGCAGCAGCCCGTTAATTAATACAATTCGGAGAATAGAGCAGCCCGTTAATTAATACAATTCGGAGAATAGTGCACACGGTGATTTCTAACGTACTTTTGAATCCGCCCCACACAGATTTTTTGGTATATAAACCCTGTGATTTCATTACTCGGGGGATCATAATCGTACCGTCACGTTAGAGTCAACGTCACGTCTCTTGTCACGCGTATACGATTTGATAGTCAGTTGTATCTTGCGAGATCGGGCTACCGTACCCTTTAGTATCAAACCATATAGAATCCGTGAACCGGCATAAATTCTATTGCGGCCTTTATTTCCAACTGACATACCCCCGCATCGCCAGTGCGTCAACACCGTGCAAGGTCATTTTAGGTAAATATACTCATTCTTTGATCGCGACATAAGATACACGAAACAATTGTATTTTATTTGTTGATTTAAGAATATATCTACTTTTATTATCAAATCAGAGTTACCCAACTTCTTTAACCCACAATTATATAAAGCGATTATTATTAGTTAAACGTTCCCATAATAATATAACCTTACCGCTCGGGTTATATTATATTTAATAATTCACAGTTACGAGTTCAATTAACACATCCCCAAATCCAAATACAACCTCTTACAACCTAGTGGCTCCTCGATTACGCATCGAGTTCGTCCACGCAATCTATTACCATCCTAGCGGCTCCCCGATTTCGCATCAGGTTCGTCCGCATCCTACAGCTCCCTGATTTCGCATCAGGTTCGTCTGTGATTTATCCAACCTCCCAGCAGCTCCTCGATTTCGCATTGAGTTCGTCTGCGTTTCTTCCAACCTCCTAGCAGCTCCCCGATTTCGCATTGGGTTCGTCTGCGTCGTTATCAACAATCCTAGTGACTCCCCGATTTCGCATCGGGTTCGTTCACGACGTTTCACCCTCCTACGGCTCCCTGGTTTCGCACCAGGTTCGTCCGTACGTGACTCCATCCCAGAGGCTCCCTGATTTCGCATCAGGTTCGTCCTCGTTATCAACTATCCTAGCGGCTCCCCGATTTCGCATCGGGTTCGTCCGTGTACCTAACTAACAAATTGATACCATATTCCATATTCTTTCTCGCACTCGCAGGCCACGCGCGCTGCACGGCCCTGGCTCGTAACACATACTCGAATTTTTTTCTCGAAACTGAGTAGGATTCCGAATATATGTCTATTCACTAAAAATGCTTGTAATTGACCTCCGCAGCCGAAAATAATTTTTCTGGAACGATTTGAAATTTTTGAATCAAATTGTTAATAACTTTTTAACGAAGCCTCCATCAACAAATTGGTATTCTTGATTTTCGTCTTAGTTTGGCCTCTAGAATATCCTATTAAAATGTTTCTCAGGGCTGGCCGAACACCCTCTATACTACTATGTTTACTAGATCCTGGGTTTTTTTCGGGTTTGAATCACGTAATAATGTGGTAACACACTGAAGCAGTCAATTAAACCTGGTTTCGATCAATATTTCAGAGGATAACACCGGTTAGGCCTGGGTTAGGTCTGGGATATGCGCGCATCTGGCTTATACTTTCGCCTTTTTCGCAAACTTGTTGGCTAGATCCTGGGTTTTTCCGTGTTTGAATCACGTAGTAATGTGGTAACACACTGAAGCAGTCAATTAAACCTGGTTTCGATCAATATTTTAGAGGATAACACCGGTTAGGTCTGGGATAGGTCTGGGATATGCCCGCATCTGGCTCATGATTTTGCCTTCTTCGCATACTTGTTGGCCAGATCCTGGGTTTTTTTCGTGTTTGAATCACGTAGTAATGTGGTAACACACTGAAGCAGTCAATTAAACCTGGTTTCGATCAATATTTCAGAGGATAACACCAGTTTGGTCTGGGTTAGGTCTGGGATATGCGCGCATCTGGCTTATACTTTCGCCTTTTTCGCAAACTTGTTGGCTAGATCCTGGGTTTTTTTCGGGTTTGAATAACGCAGTAATGTGGTACCACACTGAAGCAGTCAATTAAACCTGGTTTCGATCAATATTTTAGAGGATAACGCCGGTTAGGTCTGGGTTAGGTCTGGGAAATGCGCGCATCTGGCTTACACTTTCGCCTTTTTCGCAAACTTGTTGGCCAGATCGTGGGGTTTTTCCGTGTTTGAATCACGTAGTAATGTGGTAACACACTGAAGCAGTCAATTAAACCTGGTTTCGATCAATATTTCAGAGGATAACACCGGTTAGGTCTGGGTTAGGTCCGGGATATGCCCGCATCTGGCTCATGATTTTGCCTTCTTCGCATACTTGTTGGCCAGATCCTGGGTTTTTTTCGTGTTTGAATCACGTAGTAATGTGGTAACACACTGAAGCAGTCAATTAAACCTGGTTTCGATCAATATTTCAGAGGATAACACCGGTTAGGTCTGGGTTAGGTCTGGGATATGCGCGCATCTGGCTTATACTTTCGCCTTTTTCGCAAACTTGTTGGCCAGATCCTGGGTTTTTTTCGTGTTTGAATCACGTAGTAATGTGGTAACACACTGAAGCAGTCAATTAAACCTGGTTTCGATCAATATTTCAGAGGATAACACCGGTTAGGTCTGGGTTAGGTCTGGGATATGCGCGCATCTGGCTTATACTTTCACCCTTTCGCAAACTTGTTGGCCAGATCCTGGGGTTTTTCCGTGTTTGAATCACGTAGTAATGTGGTAACACACTGAAGCAGTCAATTAAACCTGGTTTCGATCAATATTTCAGAGTATAACAACGGTTAGGTCTGGGTTAGGTCTGGGATATGCGCGCATCTGGCTTATACTTTCGCCTTTTTCGCAAACTTGTTGGCCAGTTCCTGGGTATTTTCCGTGTTTGAAACACGTAGTAATGTGGTAACACACTGAAGCAGTCAATTAAACCTGGTTTCGATCAATATTTCAGAGTATAACACCGGTTAGGTCTGGGTTAGGTCTGGGATATGCGCGCATCTGGCTTATACTTTCGCCTTTTTCGCAAACTTGTTGGCCAGATCCTGGGTTTTTTTCGGGTTTGAATCACGTTGTAATGTGGTACCACACAGTAACAGTCAATTAAACCTGGATTCGGTCAGTATTTTAGAGGATAACACCGGTTAGGTCTGGGTTAGGTCTGGGTTATGCCCGCATCTGGCTCTTGATTATGCCTTCTTCGCATACTTGTTGGCCAGATCCTGGGTTTTTTTCGTGTTTGAATCACGTAGTAATGTGGTAACACACTGAAGCAGTCAATTAAACCTGGTTTCGATGAATATTTTAGAGGATAACACCGGTTAGGTCTGGGTTAGGTCTGGGATATGCGCGCATCTGCCTTATACTTTCGCCTTTTTCGCAAACTTGTTGGCTAGATCCTGGGTTTTTTTCGGGTTTGAATCACGTAGTAATGTGGTAACACACTGAAGCAGTCAATTAAATCTGGTTTCGATCAATATTTTAGAGGATAACACCGGTTAGGTCTGGGTTAGGTCTGGGATATGCGCGCATCTGGCTTATACTTTCGCCTTTTTCGCAAACTTGTTGGCTAGATCCTGGGTTTTTTTCGGGTTTGAATCACGTAGTAATGTGGTACCACACAGTAACAGTCAATTAAACCTGGATTCGGTCAGTATTTTAGAGGATAACACCGGTTAGGTCTGGGTTAGGTCTGGGTTATGCCCGCATCTGGCTCATGATTATGCCTTCTTCGCATACTTGTTGGCCAGATCCTGGGTTTTTTTCGTGTTTGAATCACGTAGTAATGTGGTAACACACTGAAGCAGTCAATTAAACCTGGTTTCGATCAATATTTTAGAGGATAACACCGGTTAGGTCTGGGATATGCGCGCATCTGGCTTATACTTTCGCCTTTTTCGCAAACTTGTTGGCTAGATCCTGGGTTTTTTTCGTGTTTGAATCACGTAGTAATGTGGTAACACACTGAAGCAGTCAATTAAACCTGGTTTCGATCAATATTTCAGAGGATAACACCGGTTAGGTCTGGGTTAGGTCTGGGATATGCGCGCATCTGGCTTATACTTTCACCCTTTCGCAAACTTGTTGGCCAGATCCTGGGTTTTTTTCGGGTTTGAATCACGTAGTAATGTGGTATCACACAGAAACAGTCCATTAAACCTGGATTCGGACAGTATTTTAGAGGATAACACCGGTTAGGTCTGGGTTAGGTCTGGGTTATGCCCGCATCTGGCTCATGATTTCGCCTTCTTCGCATACGTGTTGGCCACGTGTTGGCGATAAAACTGTAAGATAAAGGATGAATTAAGTTCCAAGTCCCTAAAATTTTCCAAATCATAGATTTAAAAATGATTTAGATATTTACATGATTTTAGTGTGGGTATTTATACAAGTATGTAAATCTCTATTTATGCATAACATGTTACCCCTAAATGGGCAAGTTAATGAATTATATACATGTTAATTGTATAATAATAACCCTTTGTTCCTCATAAAAATTCACAACTGAATTGCTATCATTCTAAAAAAATCCATCCCAAAATATATTATCAAAACTAGTAATAAATTATTTGAACAAGGTGATAACAGATTTGAAATATTTAATAAAATTTAAATACCAGATATTGATAGTATTAATAAAATATAATATTAATACTATTTTGACACTGTTAGTTGATTTTAATATTAATTATAGATACTTTGATTATTGATTTATTAAAACATAAAGTTAATGAAGTCCCAGTAGATTATAAATATTTTAAAGAGCATGAATTAGCATAGAATTTCATAAAGAATTTGATGAGTGATAGAAGTAACTTGAATAATCTGAATTTTGTAGCTTTTACTATATCTTTGGATATGGAATCACAGATTCATTTTATTAATAAAAATAGAGATAGTACTGATGATTTACTCAGACTCGTTAAAGTAAGTGGGCCAAGTGGGAAGAATATTAAGATAGATGGATAGATATTGGTAAAAGTATACTTCTTGTCCTTATATAGGAAATCTTTAATATTACAAATAAACTCTTTCTGTAAAATCTTGAACTTATCATTATAATTTATAGAATTAAAGTCAACGCATCTAATAATGAAAGTGAACTGAAGTATTTTATAGACTTGTCAAGAACGTTTTTTGGTATATTCCTAGCAAACGACCCGTTCAACGATCGGGATGAGTTATACGTAATTCGATTCGTCTAATTCAGTATATTATTTCATTAGTATATGCATTTCATTATCTGCGGAAATTCGGTATTTTTACAAAGTAACTAAGTATTTTAAATATATTCTGATAGGTTCACAGGTGGAAACAAGTGACTGTCGTTACCTGTGTTCAAAATGCCAGCTAGTAAAATGCTAATTTGTTAACAATAACATTTGTTGAATGAAATTTCTGCTATTTCTGCAAATATCTCATTGAATAAATCACCATCTTTCTATTATATATACATTTACTAAATACATAATGGCTCAGGTATCCAATGAAGTTACTCTTATTGGAAATATAAAATATTGATAGTATTATATGTTAGAAAAAAGTGGTGTCTTCAATTTAATTCATGTAAGCATCAGTAATGAGATCTTGAAAATTGACGCTGTGATTAATTTTCAAATGGCCTCTGTGCCATTATTTCTACAACAAAATGTTGATTCATCAGTCTCTATCTACTCTACCCTTCCACAATTGCTGCGCAGTATTTTTATTTAATGTTAGTTATATAATATCACGACATTGCTCATAATTATATGTTAGCATATATGGTAATTTTAAAACAATATCTGTAACTGAGTTTGTTTTTAGAAAACCACGTTCTTTGCTTTTCAAATATCTTTATATAATGCAATGGCTTTTAAAAAATAAGGGTATAAACATCTCACCGTAAACCGTAAATAGTTTACATTTTAAAGATCCAGAAACAGGCGCTCATACGAATAAAACAGAAACTACGTGGAAGCATAGTAAACACTTTTTGCCTGAATATTGTCGGTTAGTATTTGCAGTTCCACACGTTTTTTAATATGTTTTTCTAACATATAATACAAAATAATAAATATTATATTTTCTATTTTCAGCAAAAAAGATAATTTCATTGGGTACTTAAGCCATTACGTGTTTTATAAACCTTCCAAGCAAGGAAAGGATGATTTATTTAATCAGTTCTTAAAAGAAATTTCAGAAATTTCATTTGATGATGATTGATTCTGTAAAAAATCAAAATATACCAGACTTAGATGATAATGAAATTTAATAATAAAAACAAGTTAAACCAACGTACTGCGTGCAATAGTAATTTACTATATATTGTAAACACTGTCAGCGGCGGGGAGACATTTTTTACTGTTGCTGCATGTACTGTCTACATACCTGGTTTTAATACTGTCCACCTGACCGACTCGTGGAAGTTCTATGCCTAAAAAAATGATTTTTATGCATCATACAAATTCTTCTACAAATTCCCATTTGACAATGTAGAATAGATCCAATTAGATAAATTATTTATAATTTTTAAAATGAACATAGCAACGATTTAATGTTAATCATTACATTACCAATCTTTCCAGATATTAGTTTAAAACCATCACCAACTTTAATATCAACCGGGTTTTGTAGATTTTTGGATTCATAAAAGTACTCATCTGTGTTTATTATGTGATCTGAGCAACCACTATCTAGTAGCCATTTAATATTTCTACTTCTTCTATTTTGCTACTTTTCATTACTTCAACCTTGAATGAATTGTAATTTCTACTGTCATCTAGACTCGAATTTCCAGCCACTTTTGTATCGTGTCTATTTTGTATATGTTTGAAAAGGTTGCATTTTGTAATAATTATTAAAGTTTTCTGGGCAGTAACGTTGGATGTGCCCTGACTTATTACACTTGTAACGTACCGCTTCAGTAGTCGTTGCACTGCTATGCTGATTATCCTTTGAATTGAGATACTTGTTCTGATTGCGTTGTACGTGTCGAAACCTATGACCTCTAGGATTTTTAGTTAAATTTGAACTAAACGTGCGAGTGTAATTTCTGCTGTACTCAAAGTAGTAACTTTTACCGTTTCTCTTTTGATACTCTAACAGTAATTTAGATTTTACATACTCAACTGTTTTCTCCTTCGTTGGCAGTGCATCAATAATATCAACAATACGTGAGAAGTTAACGTTAATAACAGATAATTCAATTTATCCTCTTCATTCACAGTCTCACCAGTATTTTTGAGCCTATTTATATGCGTTTCAAATTCGTTAAAGAAGTCACTTGGATTTTCACCTTCTTTCAGTTTTAATTCTAACAATCTTCTTTTACACAATAGCTTTACTGCACTGTTTTTAACTAGATAAATTTCGTCAAGCTTTGCAATCATATTTTTCGCAGTCGTTTCTGATATTATTAATTCTAACTGAGTGTTTGAAATACTGTTTACGATGTAACTTTTTGCTTTAATTTCCTTTTTTATTCCAATCTTCGACTCTTATTTCAGCCGGTCTTTCATCATGTAGAATAACCTCGTTACAGTCTTTCATTTCTAAAAATAAATTTAGCCTGAATTTCCAGTTCCATAAAATATTTGTAACATGAAATCGTCCTTTTTTTCACTTGCCATGCTTCAAACTTAGGTTATCTTCCTTTCACAACTAAATTTCTTTTCTTTACTGTTAACGAACAAACCACGGACCTCTGCTACCATGTTAAAATACTGTTTATATTATTTATTATAATGAATCTTGTTACAAAACAAACACACTTATTTTCCATTGTGAAAAGAAAACTTAAAAACTAAAAGAACATTCCTCGACGTGTGCTTCTCTCACAAACACACACACACTCCTAAACACTAAAGAAACTAACGAATTTTAAGTCATATTTCTAACAATAACAGTAACAGTTTATAAAAAAATAACGAATTTCCACAGATGCATAGAAATGCATATCAATAATGTACTGAATTAGGCGAATCGAATAATGTATAACTCACCCCGATCCGTGAACGGGCCTAGCGTTTGCTAGGAATGTTCCATAACTTTTCAACAAAGTCTAAAATTTTTCCCAAGGATTTTTGAATACCTATACACTGTATAGATATCCTGTTTCCTTCAACCGAACGACACGTGTCCCTAAAAAATATATTTATAAAGTAAGTCGGTCAAGTAGGAAGAATATTCAGATATTTAAGAATATGAATATATTGGTAAAAATATCCATTCCTCTTACCTTTATGTCCTGTGTATTGGATAATATAGATTTACATACTTTTACCGCTGAATTCGAAATTCTGAACTAAACATAGGTACAGGACTCGTCAAAACCGTTTTTCATTCTTTTTATAGTTTTATCTGTTTTCCAAAAAACAACCAATTAAATTAAGTTGCAAGAATGCAAAAGCGATAAAACTTACAGAGGCTTTAAATGTTTACTTAAGACTTTGCCTTTTGTAAAAACCGGCGATATTGGCTGTGTGTGTGTGTGTGTAAATCGTCGTACGTTCGTGCCCGGTGCAGTAAAACACGTGCATCGATCTAGGTTACGTACGTTCCTCACGTGCCACTTTCTCAATCTATACTTTTAAATAAAAATTTTCGATGAGGTGCATTTGTAGCTATTACGTGTAGCATCATGAGCAAACTCTTAGAAAATCACTCCTACTCCTCGTTTGGACAGAATTTTTACTTTCATGATTTTAGCGAAAAGTCGTTTTCCTGCTCGGGGAACACATATGTACAGGGTGTTCGGCCACCCCTGGGAAAAATTTTAATGGGGGATTCTAGATGCCAAAATACGAAAATACAGACGAAAATCAAGAATACCAATTTGTTGATAGAGGCTACGTTAAAAAGTTATTAACAATTAAACTCAAAAATTTCAAATCGTTCTGGAAAAATTGTTATCGGTTGCGGGGGTCAATTACAATCATTTTTGGTGAATACACATACCTCCGAAATCTTACCCACTTTCGAGATAAAAATTCGAGAATGTGTGAAATTTGTTCGATGGAAAAGAAAAATTTCAAATCGTTTTGGAAAAATTATCTTCGGTTGCGGGGGTTACTTACAACCATTTTGGGTGAATCGTCATACCCCCCTAATCATGCGCATTTTCGAGAAAGAAATTCAGTACGGGCGGAACTTTAAACGTTAATAACTTTTTAATAAAGCCTCCATTAACAAATTGGTATTCTTGATTTTCGTCTTACTTTGGTCTCTAGAATCCCCCGGGAGAAATTGTAATGGGAGATTCTAGAGGTTAAAGTAGAACGAAAATCAAGAATACCAATTTGTTGATGGGGTAATACGATACTAAACAAGTTATTGACGTTTAAAGTTCCGCTCTTACTTTCGAATTTTTTTCTCGAAAATGCGCAGGATTTCGTATGTGGTATGTCTATTCACCGAAAATAATTGTAATTGACCCCCGAAACCGAAAGTAATTTTTTCAGAACGATTTGAAATTTTCTTTTTCTTTCGTCGAAAAATTTAGGCACTGCCTGTCGATTTTTCTTAAAAATTCCTTTCTGATTTTTATTCAGTTTGTAAAATAGTTGTTTAATAATACTCTTTGTGTAGGTACCCATGAGCTCTACTCGCGAAAAAAAAACGTTTCATTGGAATATATTCACTATTCACTATATCAGTAGGAGTTGCGGGGGCTGTTTGAAAATTTGACCAGTTATATGGGATTTTTCTCACTTTACGGGGTCAAGGAACAACTTTTCCAACATCTCTACATATTCTCCATTAAAATATGCGTTGTGTTGCTGTTTGAAACATTAAAATCGTTCGATCCGGCTGTCGACCAAAAAAAAAAAATGCTTGTTACTGACCCCTGCAACGAAAACTAATTCTTCCAAGACGATTCGAAATTCTTTTTTACTTGAATTTTTTTTGTCGAAACTGAGTAGGATTTCGGGGGTACGATTCTAACTGACCTCCGCGACCAAAAATAATTTTTTCAGAACGATTTGAAATTTTTTTATTTAATGTTATTAATAACTACTTTTTAACGAAACCTCAGTCGAAAAATTGATATTCTTAATTTTCGTCTTATTTTGGCTTCTAGAATCTCCCATTAAAATTTTTCCCAGGTGTGGCCAAACACCCTGTATATATTAAATCAATATTAATGAAATTACACCTTGACCGAATTCATTTCAATCCCCACACTAATACATATATTGTGTGTATGTACCATAAATGGTCGAGAATGGAGTCACCTTTCCTATACTGGTATTATTAGATGGTCGCAGGTCCTGCATAAATTTCAATTTACATAATTTTTGTTTTGAGTAAACTCATTTTACTTTTTTGTATATTATTACCTAATGCAACTCATATTTTCCAGCCATGCGATGTAGGAATATTTAGACGATTAAAAGTTGCATGGCGAAGGGTAGTGCAGGAACATAGACAAAGTACGTAGGTAGACTAAACCCATTACGAAGGTGAATTTCGCACCAATATATCATACCATATATAAATTCCATGAAGAAGGAAATGCTTTTAAAGCTTGTGGTGGCCTATGACCGTTTAACTCAAATACAATTTACTACACAAAACGTATTTCAGAAAGAAGAAAATAAATTAGAATTCATGTCGCCAGATGAAACTGACATCAATGACAGCAATATAGGTAGTTTTACATAGCATTCAAGAGCATATTCCAGATGATCTGAGAGGGGAACAATTTTCTTTTCTATATAGAAAATATTAAAATACAATCGGGACACAACTAAGACACAACACAAGACACAACTCGCAGAGAGAAAGCACTGCTGATGTTCAACGCAGTGCAGTTCATAGTAACAGTAAAACCAATACCAGTGTAGAAGACTAATTTAACAACGTTTCGCTAGAAGAAACTAATATATGATATACTGATCATTAATTAACTTTAATATTTCATGACAATGATGCTTTTACTTTTTTCTAATGGGAATTGTTTTGTTTCCGATGGTACTGAAATCAAACTACATTAATTCTACAACGTTACTTTACTTATTTTCTCGTAAAGACAAAGATTCTTCAGAATCTATTCTGGATAAACATTATCAACATTATCAAAAGATTGAAAAAACAACAAAGAAAAGAAAAGAAAAGAAAAGAAATATAGAAAGAGTGTGTGCAATCAAAGTTACATCAAAGACATGAAAATAGGCTCAGCTTGAAAAAATAGAAGCAATTGATAACCAGGAAAAAGAAAAACAAAGAATGAAAGAAGAACGATTAGAAAAGAAAAAAACAAGCCGAGAAATTAAAAGAAGAAAAGCTATTGAAAAAAGAAAGAAAAACAGAAAAATGAAAAGGAAAAGGAGAAAGAAAAGCAAGACGAAGAGAAGGAGAAATGTAAAACTCAAACTAAAAATAAAAATAAAGTTAAGAACGTGAAAAGAAAATAATAAATAATATTATTGTGTTGTTTTTACAGGGTGAATGTAGTAACTGAACCAGGTGGTTATGACTATGCAACATTTTTATTAGCATCTTTTTCAAACTCCACTTGGAACAACACTGTACGTATGTATGTATGGGATTATCAGGAACCGTGTTTGTTCGTTAATCGGCACACTCGTATTTATTTCGTTAAACACAGTCACACCTACTACGTACTTTTCTTCAATCTTTCTCTCTTCCGTGCTGTCTTTTCTCGCTTTCTGGGTTATTCACCCATCAGCTGTTCGGCCGTACGCTCGCCGCGTGTTGACGGCTTTTTCGGCGGTAACCGTCTTCGCTCGTGCAAGCTCGTGGACAGCGAACGATTCGCTGTACGGCCAAAAATTCGTGCGCGATTTAATAATTTTCAACTGCACGGTTCCCTACATACAGGGTGTTCGGCCATCCATGGGAAAAATTTTAATGGGGGATTCTAGAGGTAAAAATAAGACGAAAATCAAGAATACCAATTTGTTGATGGAGGCACTGTTAAAAAGTTATTAATGTTTAAAGTTCCGCTCGTACTGAATTTTTTTCTCGAAAATGCGCAAGATTTCGGGGGTATGTCTATACATAAAAAATGATTGTCACCGACCCTCGCAACTGAAAATAATTTTTCACAGAACGATTTGAAATCTTTTTTTTTCATCGAAAAATATAGGCACCCGATTAGATTTTCGGTAAGGAATTTTTTCCTCGAAAGTGCGTAGGATTTCGGGGGTATGTGTAATGACCAAAAATGATTGTAATTGACCCCTGCAACCGAAAATAATTTTTTTAGAAAAATTTTTGAAAAATTTGTTTTTCGCCGAAAAATATCAACACATACTCGAATTTTTTTCTCGAAACTGAGTAGGATTTCGAATATATGTCTATTCACTGAAAATGCTTGTAATTGACCTCCGCAGCCGAAAATAATTTTTCCGGAACGATTTGAAATTTTTGAATTTAATTGTTAATAACTTTTTAACGAAGCCTCCATCAACAAATTGGTATTCTTGATTTTCGTCTTAGTTTGGCCTCTAGAATCTCCTATTAAAATGTTTCTCAGGGCTGGCCGAACACCCTGTATACTACTATGTTGGTCAGATACATGGTTTGTTCCGGTTTGAATCACGCAGTAATGTGGGCCCACAAAGAAGCAGTCAATTAAACCTGATTTCGATCAATATTTAAGAGGATAACACCGGTTAGGTCTGGGTCAGGTCTGGGTTATGCCCGCATCTGGCTCATGATTATGCCTTCTTCGCATACTTGTTGGCCAGATCCTGGGTTTTTTTCGGGTTTGAATCACGTAGTAATGTGGTACCACACAGTAACAGTCAATTAAACCTGGATTCGGTCAGTATTTTAGAGGATAACACCGGTTAGGTCTGGGTTAGGTCTGGGTTATGCCCGCATCTGGCTCATGATTATGCCTTCTTCGCATACTTGTTGGCCAGATCCTGGGTTTTTTTCGTGTTTGAATCACGTAGTAATGTGGTAACACACTGAAGCAGTCAATTAAACCTGGTTTCGATCAATATTTTAGAGGATAACACCGGTTAGGTCTGGGTTAGGTCTGGGATATGCGCGCATCTGCCTTATACTTTCGCCTTTTTCGCAAACTTGTTGGCTAGATCCTGGGTTTTTTTCGTGTTTGAATCACGTAGTAATGTGGTAACACACTGAAGCAGTCAATTAAACCTGGAATCGGACAGTATTTTAGAGGATAACACCGGTTAGGTCTGGGTTAGGTCTGGGATATGCGCGCATCTGGCTTATACTTTCGCCTTTTTCGCAAACTTGTTGGCTAGATCCTGGGTTTTTTTCGTGTTTGAATCACGTAGTAATGTGGTAACACACTGAAGCAGTCAATTAAACCTGGATTCGGACAGTATTTTAGCGGATAACACCGGTTAGGTCTGGGTTAGGTCTGGGTTATGCCCGCATCTGGCTCATGATTATGCCTTCTTCGCATACTTGTTGGACAGATCCTGGGTTTTTTTCGGGTTTGAATCACGTAGTAATGTGGTACCACACAGTAACAGTCAATTAAACCTGGATTCGGTCAGTATTTTAGAGGATAACACCGGTTAGGTCTGGGTTAGGTCTGGGTTATGCCCGCATCTGGCTCATGATTATGCCTTCTTCGCATACTTGTTGGCCAGATCCTGGGTTTTTTTCGTGTTTGAATCACGTAGTAATGTGGTAACACACTGAAGCAGTCAATTAAACCTGGTTTCGATCAATGTTTTAGAGGATAACACCGGTTAGGTCTGGGTTAGGTCTGGGATATGCGCGCATCTGCCTTATACTTTCGCCTTTTTCGCAAACTTGTTGGCTAGATCCTGGGTTTTTTTCGTGTTTGAATCACGTAGTAATGTGGTAACACACTGAAGCAGTCAATTAAATCTGGTTTCGATCAATATTTTAGAGGATAACACCGGTTAGGTCTGGATTAGGTCTGGGTTATGCCCGCATCTGGCTCATGATTTTGCCTTCTTCGCATACTTGTTGGCCAGATCCTGGGTTTTTTTCGGGTTTGAATCACGTAGTAATGTGGTATCACACAGAAACAGTCCATTAAACCTGGATTCGGACAGTATTTTAGAGGATAACACCGGTTAGGTCTGGGTTAGGTCTGGGTTATGCCCGCATCTGGCTCATGATTTCGCCTTCTTCGCATACGTGTTGGCCACGTGTTGGCGATAAAACTGTAAGATAAAGGATGAATTAAGTTCCAAGTCCCTAAAATTTTCCAAATCATAGATTTAAAAATGATTTAGATATTTACATGATTTTAGTGTGGGTATTTATACAAGTATGTAAATCTCTATTTATGCATAACATGTTACCCCTAAATGGGCAAGTTAATGAATTATATACATGTTAATTGTATAATAATAACCCTTTGTTCCTCATAAAAATTCACAACTGAATTGCTATCATTCTAAAAAAATCCATCCCAAAATATATTATCAAAACTAGTAATAAATTATTTGAACAAGGTGATAACAGATTTGAAATATTTAATAAAATTTAAATACCAGATATTGATAGTATTAATAAAATATAATATTAATACTATTTTGACACTGTTAGTTGATTTTAATATTAATTATAGATACTTTGATTATTGATTTATTAAAACATAAAGTTAATGAAGTCCCAGTAGATTATAAATATTTTAAAGAGCATGAATTAGCATAGAATTTCATAAAGAATTTGATGAGTGATAGAAGTAACTTGAATAATCTGAATTTTGTAGCTTTTACTATATCTTTGGATATGGAATCACAGATTCATTTTATTAATAAAAATAGAGATAGTACTGATGATTTACTCAGACTCGTTAAAGTAAGTGGGCCAAGTGGGAAGAATATTAAGATAGATGGATAGATATTGGTAAAAGTATACTTCTTGTCCTTATATAGGAAATCTTTAATATTACAAATAAACTCTTTCTGTAAAATCTTGAACTTATCATTATAATTTATAGAATTAAAGTCAACGCATCTAATAATGAAAGTGAACTGAAGTATTTTATAGACTTGTCAAGAACGTTTTTTGGTATATTCCTAGCAAACGACCCGTTCAACGATCGGGATGAGTTATACGTAATTCGATTCGTCTAATTCAGTATATTATTTCATTAGTATATGCATTTCATTATCTGCGGAAATTCGGTATTTTTACAAAGTAACTAAGTATTTTAAATATATTCTGATAGGTTCACAGGTGGAAACAAGTGACTGTCGTTACCTGTGTTCAAAATGCCAGCTAGTAAAATGCTAATTTGTTAACAATAACATTTGTTGAATGAAATTTCTGCTATTTCTGCAAATATCTCATTGAATAAATCACCATCTTTCTATTATATATACATTTACTAAATACATAATGGCTCAGGTATCCAATGAAGTTACTCTTATTGGAAATATAAAATATTGATAGTATTATATGTTAGAAAAAAGTGGTGTCTTCAATTTAATTCATGTAAGCATCAGTAATGAGATCTTGAAAATTGACGCTGTGATTAATTTTCAAATGGCCTCTGTGCCATTATTTCTACAACAAAATGTTGATTCATCAGTCTCTATCTACTCTACCCTTCCACAATTGCTGCGCAGTATTTTTATTTAATGTTAGTTATATAATATCACGACATTGCTCATAATTATATGTTAGCATATATGGTAATTTTAAAACAATATCTGTAACTGAGTTTGTTTTTAGAAAACCACGTTCTTTGCTTTTCAAATATCTTTATATAATGCAATGGCTTTTAAAAACTAAGGGTATAAACATCTCACCGTAAACCGTAAATAGTTTACATTTTAAAGATCCAGAAACAGGCGCTCATACGAATAAAACAGAAACTACGTGGAAGCATAGTAAACACTTTTTGCCTGAATATTGTCGGTTAGTATTTGCAGTTCCACACGTTTTTTAATATGTTTTTCTAACATATAATACAAAATAATAAATATTATATTTTCTATTTTCAGCAAAAAAGATAATTTCATTGGGTACTTAAGCCATTACGTGTTTTATAAACCTTCCAAGCAAGGAAAGGATGATTTATTTAATCAGTTCTTAAAAGAAATTTCAGAAATTTCATTTGATGATGATTGATTCTGTAAAAAATCAAAATATACCAGACTTAGATGATAATGAAATTTAATAATAAAAACAAGTTAAACCAACGTACTGCGTGCAATAGTAATTTACTATATATTGTAAACACTGTCAGCGGCGGGGAGACATTTTTTACTGTTGCTGCATGTACTGTCTACATACCTGGTTTTAATACTGTCCACCTGACCGACTCGTGGAAGTTCTATGCCTAAAAAAATGATTTTTATGCATCATACAAATTCTTCTACAAATTCCCATTTGACAATGTAGAATAGATCCAATTAGATAAATTATTTATAATTTTTAAAATGAACATAGCAACGATTTAATGTTAATCATTACATTACCAATCTTTCCAGATATTAGTTTAAAACCATCACCAACTTTAATATCAACCGGGTTTTGTAGATTTTTGGATTCATAAAAGTACTCATCTGTGTTTATTATGTGATCTGAGCAACCACTATCTAGTAGCCATTTAATATTTCTACTTCTTCTATTTTGCTACTTTTCATTACTTCAACCTTGAATGAATTGTAATTTCTACTGTCATCTAGACTCGAATTTCCAGCCACTTTTGTATCGTGTCTATTTTGTATATGTTTGAAAAGGTTGCCTTTTGTAATAATTATTAAAGTTTTCTGGGCAGTAACGTTGGATGTGCCCTGACTTATTACACTTGTAACGTACCGCTTCAGTAGTCGTTGCACTGCTATGCTGATTATCCTTTGAATTGAGATACTTGTTCTGATTGCGTTGTACGTGTCGAAACCTATGACCTCTAGGATTTTTAGTTAAATTTGAACTAAACGTGCGAGTGTAATTTCTGCTGTACTCAAAGTAGTAACTTTTACCGTTTCTCTTTTGATACTCTAACAGTAATTTAGATTTTACATACTCAACTGTTTTCTCCTTCGTTGGCAGTGCATCAATAATATCAACAATACGTGAGAAGTTAACGTTAATAACAGATAATTCAATTTATCCTCTTCATTCACAGTCTCACCAGTATTTTTGAGCCTATTTATATGCGTTTCAAATTCGTTAAAGAAGTCACTTGGATTTTCACCTTCTTTCATTTTTAATTCTAACAATCTTCTTTTACACAATAGCTTTACTGCACTGTTTTTAACTAGATAAATTTCGTCAAGCTTTGCAATCATATTTTTCGCAGTCGTTTCTGATATTATTAATTCTAACTGAGTGTTTGAAATACTGTTTACGATGTAACTTTTTGCTTTAATTTCCTTTTTTATTCCAATCTTCGACTCTTATTTCAGCCGGTCTTTCATCATGTAGAATAACCTCGTTACAGTCTTTCATTTCTAAAAATAAATTTAGCCTGAATTTCCAGTTCCATAAAATATTTGTAACATGAAATCGTCCTTTTTTTCACTTGCCATGCTTCAAACTTAGGTTATCTTCCTTTCACAACTAAATTTCTTTTCTTTACTGTTAACGAACAAACCACGGACCTCTGCTACCATGTTAAAATACTGTTTATATTATTTATTATAATGAATCTTGTTACAAAACAAACACACTTATTTTCCATTGTGAAAAGAAAACTTAAAAACTAAAAGAACATTCCTCGACGTGTGCTTCTCTCACAAACACACACACACTCCTAAACACTAAAGAAACTAACGAATTTTAAGTCATATTTCTAACAATAACAGTAACAGTTTATAAAAACATAACGAATTTCCACAGATGCATAGAAATGCATATCAATAATGTACTGAATTAGGCGAATCGAATAATGTATAACTCACCCCGATCCGTGAACGGGCCTAGCGTTTGCTAGGAATGTTCCATAACTTTTCAACAAAGTCTAAAATTTTTCCCAAGGATTTTTGAATACCTATACACTGTATAGATATCCTGTTTCCTTCAACCGAACGACACGTGTCCCTAAAAAATATATTTATAAAGTAAGTCGGTCAAGTAGGAAGAATATTCAGATATTTAAGAATATGAATATATTGGTAAAAATATCCATTCCTCTTACCTTTATGTCCTGTGTATTGGATAATATAGATTTACATACTTTTACCGCTGAATTCGAAATTCTGAACTAAACATAGGTACAGGACTCGTCAAAACCGTTTTTCATTCTTTTTATAGTTTTATCTGTTTTCCAAAAAACAACCAATTAAATTAAGTTGCAAGAATGCAAAAGCGATAAAACTTACAGAGGCTTTAAATGTTTACTTAAGACTTTGCCTTTTGTAAAAACCGGCGATATTGGCTGTGTGTGTGTGTGTGTGTAAATCGTCGTACGTTCGTGCCCGGTGCAGTAAAACACGTGCATCGATCTAGGTTACGTACGTTCCTCACGTGCCACTTTCTCAATCTATACTTTTAAATAAAAATTTTCGATGAGGTGCATTTGTAGCTATTATGTGTAGCATCATGAGCAAACTCTTAGAAAATCACTCCTACTCCTCGTTTGGACAGAATTTTTACTTTCATGATTTTAGCGAAAAGTCGTTTTCCTGCTCGGGGAACACATATGTACAGGGTGTTCGGCCACCCCTGGGAAAAATTTTAATGGGGGATTCTAGATGCCAAAATACGAAAATACAGACGAAAATCAAGAATACCAATTTGTTGATAGAGGCTACGTTAAAAAGTTATTAACAATTAAACTCAAAAATTTCAAATCGTTCTGGAAAAATTGTTATCGGTTGCGGGGGTCAATTACAATCATTTTTGGTGAATACACATACCTCCGAAATCTTACCCACTTTCGAGATAAAAATTCGAGAATGTGTGAAACTTGTTCGATGGAAAAGAAAAATTTCAAATCGTTTTGGAAAAATTATCTTCGGTTGCGGGGGTTACTTACAACCATTTTGGGTGAATCGTCATACCCCCCTAATCATGCGCATTTTCGAGAAAGAAATTCAGTACGGGCGGAACTTTAAACGTTAATAACTTTTTAATAAAGCCTCCATTAACAAATTGGTATTCTTGATTTTCGTCTTACTTTGGTCTCTAGAATCCCCCGGGAGAAATTGTAATGGGAGATTCTAGAGGTTAAAGTAGAACGAAAATCAAGAATACCAATTTGTTGATGGGGTAATACGATACTAAACAAGTTATTGACGTTTAAAGTTCCGCTCTTACTTTCGAATTTTTTTCTCGAAAATGCGCAGGATTTCGTATGTGGTATGTCTATTCACCGAAAATAATTGTAATTGACCCCCGAAACCGAAAGTAATTTTTTCAGAACGATTTGAAATTTTCTTTTTCTTTCGTCGAAAAATTTAGGCACTGCCTGTCGATTTTTCTTAAAAATTCCTTTCTGATTTTTATTCAGTTTGTAAAATAGTTGTTTAATAATACTCTTTGTGTAGGTACCCATGAGCTCTACTCGCGAAAAAAAAACGTTTCATTGGAATATATTCACTATTCACTATATCAGTAGGAGTTGCGGGGGCTGTTTGAAAATTTGACCAGTTATATGGGATTTTTCTCACTTTACGGGGTCAAGGAACAACTTTTCCAACATCTCTACATATTCTCCATTAAAATATGCGTTGTGTTGCTGTTTGAAACATTAAAATCGTTCGATCCGGCTGTCGACCAAAAAAAAAAAATGCTTGTTACTGACCCCTGCAACGAAAACTAATTCTTCCAAGACGATTCGAAATTCTTTTTTACTTGAATTTTTTTTGTCGAAACTGAGTAGGATTTCGGGGGTACGATTCTAACTGACCTCCGCGACCAAAAATAATTTTTTCAGAACGATTTGAAATTTTTTTATTTAATGTTATTAATAACTACTTTTTAACGAAACCTCAGTCGAAAAATTGATATTCTTAATTTTCGTCTTATTTTGGCTTCTAGAATCTCCCATTAAAATTTTTCCCAGGTGTGGCCAAACACCCTGTATATATTAAATCAATATTAATGAAATTACACCTTGACCGAATTCATTTCAATCCCCACACTAATACATATATTGTGTGTATGTACCATAAATGGTCGAGAATGGAGTCACCTTTCCTATACTGGTATTATTAGATGGTCGCAGGTCCTGCATAAATTTCAATTTACATAATTTTTGTTTTGAGTAAACTCATTTTACTTTTTTGTATATTATTACCTAATGCAACTCATATTTTCCAGCCATGCGATGTAGGAATATTTAGACGATTAAAAGTTGCATGGCGAAGGGTAGTGCAGGAACATAGACAAAGTACGTAGGTAGACTAAACCCATTACGAAGGTGAATTTCGCACCAATATATCATACCATATATAAATTCCATGAAGAAGGAAATGCTTTTAAAGCTTGTGGTGGCCTATGACCGTTTAACTCAAATACAATTTACTACACAAAACGTATTTCAGAAAGAAGAAAATAAATTAGAATTCATGTCGCCAGATGAAACTGACATCAATGACAGCAATATAGGTAGTTTTACATAGCATTCAAGAGCATATTCCAGATGATCTGAGAGGGGAACAATTTTCTTTTCTATATAGAAAATATTAAAATACAATCGGGACACAACTAAGACACAACACAAGACACAACTCGCAGAGAGAAAGCACTGCTGATGTTCAACGCAGTGCAGTTCATAGTAACAGTAAAACCAATACCAGTGTAGAAGACTAATTTAACAACGTTTCGCTAGAAGAAACTAATATATGATATACTGATCATTAATTAACTTTAATATTTCATGACAATGATGCTTTTACTTTTTTCTAATGGGAATTGTTTTGTTTCCGATGGTACTGAAATCAAACTACATTAATTCTACAACGTTACTTTACTTATTTTCTCGTAAAGACAAAGATTCTTCAGAATCTATTCTGGATAAACATTATCAACATTATCAAAAGATTGAAAAAACAACAAAGAAAAGAAAAGAAAAGAAAAGAAATATAGAAAGAGTGTGTGCAATCAAAGTTACATCAAAGACATGAAAATAGGCTCAGCTTGAAAAAATAGAAGCAATTGATAACCAGGAAAAAGAAAAACAAAGAATGAAAGAAGAACGATTAGAAAAGAAAAAAACAAGCCGAGAAATTAAAAGAAGAAAAGCTATTGAAAAAAGAAAGAAAAACAGAAAAATGAAAAGGAAAAGGAGAAAGAAAAGCAAGACGAAGAGAAGGAGAAATGTAAAACTCAAACTAAAAATAAAAATAAAGTTAAGAACGTGAAAAGAAAATAATAAATAATATTATTGTGTTGTTTTTACAGGGTGAATGTAGTAACTGAACCAGGTGGTTATGACTATGCAACATTTTTATTAGCATCTTTTTCAAACTCCACTTGGAACAACACTGTACGTATGTATGTATGGGATTATCAGGAACCGTGTTTGTTCGTTAATCGGCACACTCGTATTTATTTCGTTAAACACAGTCACACCTACTACGTACTTTTCTTCAATCTTTCTCTCTTCCGTGCTGTCTTTTCTCGCTTTCTGGGTTATTCACCCATCAGCTGTTCGGCCGTACGCTCGCCGCGTGTTGACGGCTTTTTCGGCGGTAACCGTCTTCGCTCGTGCAAGCTCGTGGACAGCGAACGATTCGCTGTACGGCCAAAAATTCGTGCGCGATTTAATAATTTTCAACTGCACGGTTCCCTACATACAGGGTGTTCGGCCATCCATGGGAAAAATTTTAATGGGGGATTCTAGAGGTAAAAATAAGACGAAAATCAAGAATACCAATTTGTTGATGGAGGCACTGTTAAAAAGTTATTAATGTTTAAAGTTCCGCTCGTACTGAATTTTTTTCTCGAAAATGCGCAAGATTTCGGGGGTATGTCTATACATAAAAAATGATTGTCACCGACCCTCGCAACTGAAAATAATTTTTCACAGAACGATTTGAAATCTTTTTTTTTCATCGAAAAATATAGGCACCCGATTAGATTTTCGGTAAGGAATTTTTTCCTCGAAAGTGCGTAGGATTTCGGGGGTATGTGTAATGACCAAAAATGATTGTAATTGACCCCTGCAACCGAAAATAATTTTTTTAGAAAAATTTTTGAAAAATTTGTTTTTCGCCGAAAAATATCAACACATACTCGAATTTTTTTCTCGAAACTGAGTAGGATTTCGAATATATGTCTATTCACTGAAAATGCTTGTAATTGACCTCCGCAGCCGAAAATAATTTTTCCGGAACGATTTGAAATTTTTGAATTTAATTGTTAATAACTTTTTAACGAAGCCTCCATCAACAAATTGGTATTCTTGATTTTCGTCTTAGTTTGGCCTCTAGAATCTCCTATTAAAATGTTTCTCAGGGCTGGCCGAACACCCTGTATACTACTATGTTGGTCAGATACATGGTTTGTTCCGGTTTGAATCACGCAGTAATGTGGGCCCACAAAGAAGCAGTCAATTAAACCTGATTTCGATCAATATTTAAGAGGATAACACCGGTTAGGTCTGGGTCAGGTCTGGGTTATGCCAGCATCTGGCTCATGATTATGCCTTCTTCGCATACTTGTTGGCCAGATCCTGGGTTTTTTTCGGGTTTGAATCACGTAGTAATGTGGTACCACACAGTAACAGTCAATTAAACCTGGATTCGGTCAGTATTTTAGAGGATAACACCGGTTAGGTCTGGGTTAGGTCTGGGTTATGCCCGCATCTGGCTCATGATTATGCCTTCTTCGCATACTTGTTGGCCAGATCCTGGGTTTTTTTCGTGTTTGAATCACGTAGTAATGTGGTAACACACTGAAGCAGTCAATTAAACCTGGTTTCGATCAATATTTTAGAGGATAACACCGGTTAGGTCTGGGTTAGGTCTGGGATATGCGCGCATCTGCCTTATACTTTCGCCTTTTTCGCAAACTTGTTGGCTAGATCCTGGGTTTTTTTCGTGTTTGAATCACGTAGTAATGTGGTAACACACTGAAGCAGTCAATTAAACCTGGAATCGGACAGTATTTTAGAGGATAACACCGGTTAGGTCTGGGTTAGGTCTGGGATATGCGCGCATCTGGCTTATACTTTCGCCTTTTTCGCAAACTTGTTGGCTAGATCCTGGGTTTTTTTCGTGTTTGAATCACGTAGTAATGTGGTAACACACTGAAGCAGTCAATTAAACCTGGATTCGGACAGTATTTTAGCGGATAACACCGGTTAGGTCTGGGTTAGGTCTGGGTTATGCCCGCATCTGGCTCATGATTATGCCTTCTTCGCATACTTGTTGGCCAGATCCTGGGTTTTTTTCGGGTTTGAATCACGTAGTAATGTGGTACCACACAGTAACAGTCAATTAAACCTGGATTCGGTCAGTATTTTAGAGGATAACACCGGTTAGGTCTGGGTTAGGTCTGGGTTATGCCCGCATCTGGCTCATGATTATGCCTTCTTCGCATACTTGTTGGCCAGATCCTGGGTTTTTTTCGTGTTTGAATCACGTAGTAATGTGGTAACACACTGAAGCAGTCAATTAAACCTGGTTTCGATCAATATTTTAGAGGATAACACCGGTTAGGTCTGGGTTAGGTCTGGGATATGCGCGCATCTGGCTTATACTTTCGCCTTTTTCGCAAACTTGTTGGCTAGATCCTGGGTTTTTTTCGGGTTTGAATAACGCAGTAATGTGGTACCACACTGAAGCAGTCAATTAAACCTGGTTTCGATCAATATTTTAGAGGATAACGCCGGTTAGGTCTGGGTTAGGTCTGGGAAATGCGCGCATCTGGCTTACACTTTCGCCTTTTTCGCAAACTTGTTGGCCAGATCGTGGGGTTTTTCCGTGTTTGAATCACGTAGTAATGTGGTAACACACTGAAGCAGTCAATTAAACCTGGTTTCGATCAATATTTCAGAGGATAACACCGGTTAGGTCTGGGTTAGGTCCGGGATATGCCCGCATCTGGCTCATGATTTTGCCTTCTTCGCATACTTGTTGGCCAGATCCTGGGTTTTTTTCGTGTTTGAATCACGTAGTAATGTGGTAACACACTGAAGCAGTCAATTAAACCTGGTTTCGATCAATATTTCAGAGGATAACACCGGTTAGGTCTGGGTTAGGTCTGGGATATGCGCGCATCTGGCTTATACTTTCGCCTTTTTCGCAAACTTGTTGGCCAGATCCTGGGTTTTTTTCGTGTTTGAATCACGTAGTAATGTGGTAACACACTGAAGCAGTCAATTAAACCTGGTTTCGATCAATATTTCAGAGGATAACACCGGTTAGGTCTGGGTTAGGTCTGGGATATGCGCGCATCTGGCTTATACTTTCACCCTTTCGCAAACTTGTTGGCCAGATCCTGGGGTTTTTCCGTGTTTGAATCACGTAGTAATGTGGTAACACACTGAAGCAGTCAATTAAACCTGGTTTCGATCAATATTTCAGAGTATAACAACGGTTAGGTCTGGGTTAGGTCTGGGATATGCGCGCATCTGGCTTATACTTTCGCCTTTTTCGCAAACTTGTTGGCCAGTTCCTGGGTATTTTCCGTGTTTGAAACACGTAGTAATGTGGTAACACACTGAAGCAGTCAATTAAACCTGGTTTCGATCAATATTTCAGAGTATAACACCGGTTAGGTCTGGGTTAGGTCTGGGATATGCGCGCATCTGGCTTATACTTTCGCCTTTTTCGCAAACTTGTTGGCCAGATCCTGGGTTTTTTTCGGGTTTGAATCACGTTGTAATGTGGTACCACACAGTAACAGTCAATTAAACCTGGATTCGGTCAGTATTTTAGAGGATAACACCGGTTAGGTCTGGGTTAGGTCTGGGTTATGCCCGCATCTGGCTCTTGATTATGCCTTCTTCGCATACTTGTTGGCCAGATCCTGGGTTTTTTTCGTGTTTGAATCACGTAGTAATGTGGTAACACACTGAAGCAGTCAATTAAACCTGGTTTCGATGAATATTTTAGAGGATAACACCGGTTAGGTCTGGGTTAGGTCTGGGATATGCGCGCATCTGCCTTATACTTTCGCCTTTTTCGCAAACTTGTTGGCTAGATCCTGGGTTTTTTTCGGGTTTGAATCACGTAGTAATGTGGTAACACACTGAAGCAGTCAATTAAATCTGGTTTCGATCAATATTTTAGAGGATAACACCGGTTAGGTCTGGGTTAGGTCTGGGATATGCGCGCATCTGGCTTATACTTTCGCCTTTTTCGCAAACTTGTTGGCTAGATCCTGGGTTTTTTTCGGGTTTGAATCACGTAGTAATGTGGTACCACACAGTAACAGTCAATTAAACCTGGATTCGGTCAGTATTTTAGAGGATAACACCGGTTAGGTCTGGGTTAGGTCTGGGTTATGCCCGCATCTGGCTCATGATTATGCCTTCTTCGCATACTTGTTGGCCAGATCCTGGGTTTTTTTCGTGTTTGAATCACGTAGTAATGTGGTAACACACTGAAGCAGTCAATTAAACCTGGTTTCGATCAATATTTTAGAGGATAACACCGGTTAGGTCTGGGATATGCGCGCATCTGGCTTATACTTTCGCCTTTTTCGCAAACTTGTTGGCTAGATCCTGGGTTTTTTTCGTGTTTGAATCACGTAGTAATGTGGTAACACACTGAAGCAGTCAATTAAACCTGGTTTCGATCAATATTTCAGAGGATAACACCGGTTAGGTCTGGGTTAGGTCTGGGATATGCGCGCATCTGGCTTATACTTTCACCCTTTCGCAAACTTGTTGGCCAGATCCTGGGTTTTTTTCGGGTTTGAATCACGTAGTAATGTGGTATCACACAGAAACAGTCCATTAAACCTGGATTCGGACAGTATTTTAGAGGATAACACCGGTTAGGTCTGGGTTAGGTCTGGGTTATGCCCGCATCTGGCTCATGATTTCGCCTTCTTCGCATACGTGTTGGCCACGTGTTGGCGATAAAACTGTAAGATAAAGGATGAATTAAGTTCCAAGTCCCTAAAATTTTCCAAATCATAGATTTAAAAATGATTTAGATATTTACATGATTTTAGTGTGGGTATTTATACAAGTATGTAAATCTCTATTTATGCATAACATGTTACCCCTAAATGGGCAAGTTAATGAATTATATACATGTTAATTGTATAATAATAACCCTTTGTTCCTCATAAAAATTCACAACTGAATTGCTATCATTCTAAAAAAATCCATCCCAAAATATATTATCAAAACTAGTAATAAATTATTTGAACAAGGTGATAACAGATTTGAAATATTTAATAAAATTTAAATACCAGATATTGATAGTATTAATAAAATATAATATTAATACTATTTTGACACTGTTAGTTGATTTTAATATTAATTATAGATACTTTGATTATTGATTTATTAAAACATAAAGTTAATGAAGTCCCAGTAGATTATAAATATTTTAAAGAGCATGAATTAGCATAGAATTTCATAAAGAATTTGATGAGTGATAGAAGTAACTTGAATAATCTGAATTTTGTAGCTTTTACTATATCTTTGGATATGGAATCACAGATTCATTTTATTAATAAAAATAGAGATAGTACTGATGATTTACTCAGACTCGTTAAAGTAAGTGGGCCAAGTGGGAAGAATATTAAGATAGATGGATAGATATTGGTAAAAGTATACTTCTTGTCCTTATATAGGAAATCTTTAATATTACAAATAAACTCTTTCTGTAAAATCTTGAACTTATCATTATAATTTATAGAATTAAAGTCAACGCATCTAATAATGAAAGTGAACTGAAGTATTTTATAGACTTGTCAAGAACGTTTTTTGGTATATTCCTAGCAAACGACCCGTTCAACGATCGGGATGAGTTATACGTAATTCGATTCGTCTAATTCAGTATATTATTTCATTAGTATATGCATTTCATTATCTGCGGAAATTCGGTATTTTTACAAAGTAACTAAGTATTTTAAATATATTCTGATAGGTTCACAGGTGGAAACAAGTGACTGTCGTTACCTGTGTTCAAAATGCCAGCTAGTAAAATGCTAATTTGTTAACAATAACATTTGTTGAATGAAATTTCTGCTATTTCTGCAAATATCTCATTGAATAAATCACCATCTTTCTATTATATATACATTTACTAAATACATAATGGCTCAGGTATCCAATGAAGTTACTCTTATTGGAAATATAAAATATTGATAGTATTATATGTTAGAAAAAAGTGGTGTCTTCAATTTAATTCATGTAAGCATCAGTAATGAGATCTTGAAAATTGACGCTGTGATTAATTTTCAAATGGCCTCTGTGCCATTATTTCTACAACAAAATGTTGATTCATCAGTCTCTATCTACTCTACCCTTCCACAATTGCTGCGCAGTATTTTTATTTAATGTTAGTTATATAATATCACGACATTGCTCATAATTATATGTTAGCATATATGGTAATTTTAAAACAATATCTGTAACTGAGTTTGTTTTTAGAAAACCACGTTCTTTGCTTTTCAAATATCTTTATATAATGCAATGGCTTTTAAAAACTAAGGGTATAAACATCTCACCGTAAACCGTAAATAGTTTACATTTTAAAGATCCAGAAACAGG
Organism: Colletes latitarsis; assembly: GCF_051014445.1. NCBI lineage: Eukaryota > Metazoa > Arthropoda > Insecta > Hymenoptera > Colletidae > Colletes > Colletes latitarsis. Next base: position 70,828 of record NW_027488373.1, on the reverse strand, counting down.
CGCTCATACGAATAAAACAGAAACTACGTGGAAGCATAGTAAACACTTTTTGCCTGAATATTGTCGGTTAGTATTTGCAGTTCCACACGTTTTTTAATATGTTTTTCTAACATATAATACAAAATAATAAATATTATATTTTCTATTTTCAGCAAAAAAGATAATTTCATTGGGTACTTAAGCCATTACGTGTTTTATAAACCTTCCAAGCAAGGAAAGGATGATTTATTTAATCAGTTCTTAAAAGAAATTTCAGAAATTTCATTTGATGATGATTGATTCTGTAAAAAATCAAAATATACCAGACTTAGATGATAATGAAATTTAATAATAAAAACAAGTTAAACCAACGTACTGCGTGCAATAGTAATTTAGTATATATTGTAAACACTGTCAGCGGCGGGGAGACATTTTTTACTGTTGCTGCATGTACTGTCTACATACCTGGTTTTAATACTGTCCACCTGACCGACTCGTGGAAGTTCTATGCCTAAAAAAATGATTTTTATGCATCATACAAATTCTTCTACAAATTCCCATTTGACAATGTAGAATAGATCCAATTAGATAAATTATTTATAATTTTTAAAATGAACATAGCAACGATTTAATGTTAATCATTACATTACCAATCTTTCCAGATATTAGTTTAAAACCATCACCAACTTTAATATCAACCGGGTTTTGTAGATTTTTGGATTCATAAAAGTACTCATCTGTGTTTATTATGTGATCTGAGCAACCACTATCTAGTAGCCATTTAATATTTCTACTTCTTCTATTTTGCTACTTTTCATTACTTCAACCTTGAATGAATTGTAATTTCTACTGTCATCTAGACTCGAATTTCCAGCCACTTTTGTATCGTGTCTATTTTGTATATGTTTGAAAAGGTTGCATTTTGTAATAATTATTAAAGTTTTCTGGGCAGTAACGTTGGATGTGCCCTGACTTATTACACTTGTAACGTACCGCTTCAGTAGTCGTTGCACTGCTATGCTGATTATCCTTTGAATTGAGATACTTGTTCTGATTGCGTTGTACGTGTCGAAACCTATGACCTCTAGGATTTTTAGTTAAATTTGAACTAAACGTGCGAGTGTAATTTCTGCTGTACTCAAAGTAGTAACTTTTACCGTTTCTCTTTTGATACTCTAACAGTAATTTAGATTTTACATACTCAACTGTTTTCTCCTTCGTTGGCAGTGCATCAATAATATCAACAATACGTGAGAAGTTAACGTTAATAACAGATAATTCAATTTATCCTCTTCATTCACAGTCTCACCAGTATTTTTGAGCCTATTTATATGCGTTTCAAATTCGTTAAAGAAGTCACTTGGATTTTCACCTTCTTTCATTTTTAATTCTAACAATCTTCTTTTACACAATAGCTTTACTGCACTGTTTTTAACTAGATAAATTTCGTCAAGCTTTGCAATCATATTTTTCGCAGTCGTTTCTGATATTATTAATTCTAACTGAGTGTTTGAAATACTGTTTACGATGTAACTTTTTGCTTTAATTTCCTTTTTTATTCCAATCTTCGACTCTTATTTCAGCCGGTCTTTCATCATGTAGAATAACCTCGTTACAGTCTTTCATTTCTAAAAATAAATTTAGCCTGAATTTCCAGTTCCATAAAATATTTGTAACATGAAATCGTCCTTTTTTTCACTTGCCATGCTTCAAACTTAGGTTATCTTCCTTTCACAACTAAATTTCTTTTCTTTACTGTTAACGAACAAACCACGGACCTCTGCTACCATGTTAAAATACTGTTTATATTATTTATTATAATGAATCTTGTTACAAAACAAACACACTTATTTTCCATTGTGAAAAGAAAACTTAAAAACTAAAAGAACATTCCTCGACGTGTGCTTCTCTCACAAACACACACACACTCCTAAACACTAAAGAAACTAACGAATTTTAAGTCATATTTCTAACAATAACAGTAACAGTTTATAAAAAAATAACGAATTTCCACAGATGCATAGAAATGCATATCAATAATGTACTGAATTAGGCGAATCGAATAATGTATAACTCACCCCGATCCGTGAACGGGCCTAGCGTTTGCTAGGAATGTTCCATAACTTTTCAACAAAGTCTAAAATTTTTCCCAAGGATTTTTGAATACCTATACACTGTATAGATATCCTGTTTCCTTCAACCGAACGACACGTGTCCCTAAAAAATATATTTATAAAGTAAGTCGGTCAAGTAGGAAGAATATTCAGATATTTAAGAATATGAATATATTGGTAAAAATATCCATTCCTCTTACCTTTATGTCCTGTGTATTGGATAATATAGATTTACATACTTTTACCGCTGAATTCGAAATTCTGAACTAAACATAGGTACAGGACTCGTCAAAACCGTTTTTCATTCTTTTTATAGTTTTATCTGTTTTCCAAAAAACAACCAATTAAATTAAGTTGCAAGAATGCAAAAGCGATAAAACTTACAGAGGCTTTAAATGTTTACTTAAGACTTTGCCTTTTGTAAAAACCGGCGATATTGGCTGTGTGTGTGTGTGTGTAAATCGTCGTACGTTCGTGCCCGGTGCAGTAAAACACGTGCATCGATCTAGGTTACGTACGTTCCTCACGTGCCACTTTCTCAATCTATACTTTTAAATAAAAATTTTCGATGAGGTGCATTTGTAGCTATTACGTGTAGCATCATGAGCAAACTCTTAGAAAATCACTCCTACTCCTCGTTTGGACAGAATTTTTACTTTCATGATTTTAGCGAAAAGTCGTTTTCCTGCTCGGGGAACACATATGTACAGGGTGTTCGGCCACCCCTGGGAAAAATTTTAATGGGGGATTCTAGATGCCAAAATACGAAAATACAGACGAAAATCAAGAATACCAATTTGTTGATAGAGGCTACGTTAAAAAGTTATTAACAATTAAACTCAAAAATTTCAAATCGTTCTGGAAAAATTGTTATCGGTTGCGGGGGTCAATTACAATCATTTTTGGTGAATACACATACCTCCGAAATCTTACCCACTTTCGAGATAAAAATTCGAGAATGTGTGAAATTTGTTCGATGGAAAAGAAAAATTTCAAATCGTTTTGGAAAAATTATCTTCGGTTGCGGGGGTTACTTACAACCATTTTGGGTGAATCGTCATACCCCCCTAATCATGCGCATTTTCGAGAAAGAAATTCAGTACGGGCGGAACTTTAAACGTTAATAACTTTTTAATAAAGCCTCCATTAACAAATTGGTATTCTTGATTTTCGTCTTACTTTGGTCTCTAGAATCCCCCGGGAGAAATTGTAATGGGAGATTCTAGAGGTTAAAGTAGAACGAAAATCAAGAATACCAATTTGTTGATGGGGTAATACGATACTAAACAAGTTATTGACGTTTAAAGTTCCGCTCTTACTTTCGAATTTTTTTCTCGAAAATGCGCAGGATTTCGTATGTGGTATGTCTATTCACCGAAAATAATTGTAATTGACCCCCGAAACCGAAAGTAATTTTTTCAGAACGATTTGAAATTTTCTTTTTCTTTCGTCGAAAAATTTAGGCACTGCCTGTCGATTTTTCTTAAAAATTCCTTTCTGATTTTTATTCAGTTTGTAAAATAGTTGTTTAATAATACTCTTTGTGTAGGTACCCATGAGCTCTACTCGCGAAAAAAAAACGTTTCATTGGAATATATTCACTATTCACTATATCAGTAGGAGTTGCGGGGGCTGTTTGAAAATTTGACCAGTTATATGGGATTTTTCTCACTTTACGGGGTCAAGGAACAACTTTTCCAACATCTCTACATATTCTCCATTAAAATATGCGTTGTGTTGCTGTTTGAAACATTAAAATCGTTCGATCCGGCTGTCGACCAAAAAAAAAAAATGCTTGTTACTGACCCCTGCAACGAAAACTAATTCTTCCAAGACGATTCGAAATTCTTTTTTACTTGAATTTTTTTTGTCGAAACTGAGTAGGATTTCGGGGGTACGATTCTAACTGACCTCCGCGACCAAAAATAATTTTTTCAGAACGATTTGAAATTTTTTTATTTAATGTTATTAATAACTACTTTTTAACGAAACCTCAGTCGAAAAATTGATATTCTTAATTTTCGTCTTATTTTGGCTTCTAGAATCTCCCATTAAAATTTTTCCCAGGTGTGGCCAAACACCCTGTATATATTAAATCAATATTAATGAAATTACACCTTGACCGAATTCATTTCAATCCCCACACTAATACATATATTGTGTGTATGTACCATAAATGGTCGAGAATGGAGTCACCTTTCCTATACTGGTATTATTAGATGGTCGCAGGTCCTGCATAAATTTCAATTTACATAATTTTTGTTTTGAGTAAACTCATTTTACTTTTTTGTATATTATTACCTAATGCAACTCATATTTTCCAGCCATGCGATGTAGGAATATTTAGACGATTAAAAGTTGCATGGCGAAGGGTAGTGCAGGAACATAGACAAAGTACGTAGGTAGACTAAACCCATTACGAAGGTGAATTTCGCACCAATATATCATACCATATATAAATTCCATGAAGAAGGAAATGCTTTTAAAGCTTGTGGTGGCCTATGACCGTTTAACTCAAATACAATTTACTACACAAAACGTATTTCAGAAAGAAGAAAATAAATTAGAATTCATGTCGCCAGATGAAACTGACATCAATGACAGCAATATAGGTAGTTTTACATAGCATTCAAGAGCATATTCCAGATGATCTGAGAGGGGAACAATTTTCTTTTCTATATAGAAAATATTAAAATACAATCGGGACACAACTAAGACACAACACAAGACACAACTCGCAGAGAGAAAGCACTGCTGATGTTCAACGCAGTGCAGTTCATAGTAACAGTAAAACCAATACCAGTGTAGAAGACTAATTTAACAACGTTTCGCTAGAAGAAACTAATATATGATATACTGATCATTAATTAACTTTAATATTTCATGACAATGATGCTTTTACTTTTTTCTAATGGGAATTGTTTTGTTTCCGATGGTACTGAAATCAAACTACATTAATTCTACAACGTTACTTTACTTATTTTCTCGTAAAGACAAAGATTCTTCAGAATCTATTCTGGATAAACATTATCAACATTATCAAAAGATTGAAAAAACAACAAAGAAAAGAAAAGAAAAGAAAAGAAATATAGAAAGAGTGTGTGCAATCAAAGTTACATCAAAGACATGAAAATAGGCTCAGCTTGAAAAAATAGAAGCAATTGATAACCAGGAAAAAGAAAAACAAAGAATGAAAGAAGAACGATTAGAAAAGAAAAAAACAAGCCGAGAAATTAAAAGAAGAAAAGCTATTGAAAAAAGAAAGAAAAACAGAAAAATGAAAAGGAAAAGGAGAAAGAAAAGCAAGACGAAGAGAAGGAGAAATGTAAAACTCAAACTAAAAATAAAAATAAAGTTAAGAACGTGAAAAGAAAATAATAAATAATATTATTGTGTTGTTTTTACAGGGTGAATGTAGTAACTGAACCAGGTGGTTATGACTATGCAACATTTTTATTAGCATCTTTTTCAAACTCCACTTGGAACAACACTGTACGTATGTATGTATGGGATTATCAGGAACCGTGTTTGTTCGTTAATCGGCACACTCGTATTTATTTCGTTAAACACAGTCACACCTACTACGTACTTTTCTTCAATCTTTCTCTCTTCCGTGCTGTCTTTTCTCGCTTTCTGGGTTATTCACCCATCAGCTGTTCGGCCGTACGCTCGCCGCGTGTTGACGGCTTTTTCGGCGGTAACCGTCTTCGCTCGTGCAAGCTCGTGGACAGCGAACGATTCGCTGTACGGCCAAAAATTCGTGCGCGATTTAATAATTTTCAACTGCACGGTTCCCTACATACAGGGTGTTCGGCCATCCATGGGAAAAATTTTAATGGGGGATTCTAGAGGTAAAAATAAGACGAAAATCAAGAATACCAATTTGTTGATGGAGGCACTGTTAAAAAGTTATTAATGTTTAAAGTTCCGCTCGTACTGAATTTTTTTCTCGAAAATGCGCAAGATTTCGGGGGTATGTCTATACATAAAAAATGATTGTCACCGACCCTCGCAACTGAAAATAATTTTTCACAGAACGATTTGAAATCTTTTTTTTTCATCGAAAAATATAGGCACCCGATTAGATTTTCGGTAAGGAATTTTTTCCTCGAAAGTGCGTAGGATTTCGGGGGTATGTGTAATGACCAAAAATGATTGTAATTGACCCCTGCAACCGAAAATAATTTTTTTAGAAAAATTTTTGAAAAATTTGTTTTTCGCCGAAAAATATCAACACATACTCGAATTTTTTTCTCGAAACTGAGTAGGATTTCGAATATATGTCTATTCACTGAAAATGCTTGTAATTGACCTCCGCAGCCGAAAATAATTTTTCCGGAACGATTTGAAATTTTTGAATTTAATTGTTAATAACTTTTTAACGAAGCCTCCATCAACAAATTGGTATTCTTGATTTTCGTCTTAGTTTGGCCTCTAGAATCTCCTATTAAAATGTTTCTCAGGGCTGGCCGAACACCCTGTATACTACTATGTTGGTCAGATACATGGTTTGTTCCGGTTTGAATCACGCAGTAATGTGGGCCCACAAAGAAGCAGTCAATTAAACCTGATTTCGATCAATATTTAAGAGGATAACACCGGTTAGGTCTGGGTCAGGTCTGGGTTATGCCAGCATCTGGCTCATGATTATGCCTTCTTCGCATACTTGTTGGCCAGATCCTGGGTTTTTTTCGGGTTTGAATCACGTAGTAATGTGGTACCACACAGTAACAGTCAATTAAACCTGGATTCGGTCAGTATTTTAGAGGATAACACCGGTTAGGTCTGGGTTAGGTCTGGGTTATGCCCGCATCTGGCTCATGATTATGCCTTCTTCGCATACTTGTTGGCCAGATCCTGGGTTTTTTTCGTGTTTGAATCACGTAGTAATGTGGTAACACACTGAAGCAGTCAATTAAACCTGGTTTCGATCAATATTTTAGAGGATAACACCGGTTAGGTCTGGGTTAGGTCTGGGATATGCGCGCATCTGCCTTATACTTTCGCCTTTTTCGCAAACTTGTTGGCTAGATCCTGGGTTTTTTTCGTGTTTGAATCACGTAGTAATGTGGTAACACACTGAAGCAGTCAATTAAACCTGGAATCGGACAGTATTTTAGAGGATAACACCGGTTAGGTCTGGGTTAGGTCTGGGATATGCGCGCATCTGGCTTATACTTTCGCCTTTTTCGCAAACTTGTTGGCTAGATCCTGGGTTTTTTTCGTGTTTGAATCACGTAGTAATGTGGTAACACACTGAAGCAGTCAATTAAACCTGGATTCGGACAGTATTTTAGCGGATAACACCGGTTAGGTCTGGGTTAGGTCTGGGTTATGCCCGCATCTGGCTCATGATTATGCCTTCTTCGCATACTTGTTGGCCAGATCCTGGGTTTTTTTCGGGTTTGAATCACGTAGTAATGTGGTACCACACAGTAACAGTCAATTAAACCTGGATTCGGTCAGTATTTTAGAGGATAACACCGGTTAGGTCTGGGTTAGGTCTGGGTTATGCCCGCATCTGGCTCATGATTATGCCTTCTTCGCATACTTGTTGGCCAGATCCTGGGTTTTTTTCGTGTTTGAATCACGTAGTAATGTGGTAACACACTGAAGCAGTCAATTAAACCTGGTTTCGATCAATGTTTTAGAGGATAACACCGGTTAGGTCTGGGTTAGGTCTGGGATATGCGCGCATCTGCCTTATACTTTCGCCTTTTTCGCAAACTTGTTGGCTAGATCCTGGGTTTTTTTCGTGTTTGAATCACGTAGTAATGTGGTAACACACTGAAGCAGTCAATTAAATCTGGTTTCGATCAATATTTTAGAGGATAACACCGGTTAGGTCTGGATTAGGTCTGGGTTATGCCCGCATCTGGCTCATGATTTTGCCTTCTTCGCATACTTGTTGGCCAGATCCTGGGTTTTTTTCGGGTTTGAATCACGTAGTAATGTGGTATCACACAGAAACAGTCCATTAAACCTGGATTCGGACAGTATTTTAGAGGATAACACCGGTTAGGTCTGGGTTAGGTCTGGGTTATGCCCGCATCTGGCTCATGATTTCGCCTTCTTCGCATACGTGTTGGCCACGTGTTGGCGATAAAACTGTAAGATAAAGGATGAATTAAGTTCCAAGTCCCTAAAATTTTCCAAATCATAGATTTAAAAATGATTTAGATATTTACATGATTTTAGTGTGGGTATTTATACAAGTATGTAAATCTCTATTTATGCATAACATGTTACCCCTAAATGGGCAAGTTAATGAATTATATACATGTTAATTGTATAATAATAACCCTTTGTTCCTCATAAAAATTCACAACTGAATTGCTATCATTCTAAAAAAATCCATCCCAAAATATATTATCAAAACTAGTAATAAATTATTTGAACAAGGTGATAACAGATTTGAAATATTTAATAAAATTTAAATACCAGATATTGATAGTATTAATAAAATATAATATTAATACTATTTTGACACTGTTAGTTGATTTTAATATTAATTATAGATACTTTGATTATTGATTTATTAAAACATAAAGTTAATGAAGTCCCAGTAGATTATAAATATTTTAAAGAGCATGAATTAGCATAGAATTTCATAAAGAATTTGATGAGTGATAGAAGTAACTTGAATAATCTGAATTTTGTAGCTTTTACTATATCTTTGGATATGGAATCACAGATTCATTTTATTAATAAAAATAGAGATAGTACTGATGATTTACTCAGACTCGTTAAAGTAAGTGGGCCAAGTGGGAAGAATATTAAGATAGATGGATAGATATTGGTAAAAGTATACTTCTTGTCCTTATATAGGAAATCTTTAATATTACAAATAAACTCTTTCTGTAAAATCTTGAACTTATCATTATAATTTATAGAATTAAAGTCAACGCATCTAATAATGAAAGTGAACTGAAGTATTTTATAGACTTGTCAAGAACGTTTTTTGGTATATTCCTAGCAAACGACCCGTTCAACGATCGGGATGAGTTATACGTAATTCGATTCGTCTAATTCAGTATATTATTTCATTAGTATATGCATTTCATTATCTGCGGAAATTCGGTATTTTTACAAAGTAACTAAGTATTTTAAATATATTCTGATAGGTTCACAGGTGGAAACAAGTGACTGTCGTTACCTGTGTTCAAAATGCCAGCTAGTAAAATGCTAATTTGTTAACAATAACATTTGTTGAATGAAATTTCTGCTATTTCTGCAAATATCTCATTGAATAAATCACCATCTTTCTATTATATATACATTTACTAAATACATAATGGCTCAGGTATCCAATGAAGTTACTCTTATTGGAAATATAAAATATTGATAGTATTATATGTTAGAAAAAAGTGGTGTCTTCAATTTAATTCATGTAAGCATCAGTAATGAGATCTTGAAAATTGACGCTGTGATTAATTTTCAAATGGCCTCTGTGCCATTATTTCTACAACAAAATGTTGATTCATCAGTCTCTATCTACTCTACCCTTCCACAATTGCTGCGCAGTATTTTTATTTAATGTTAGTTATATAATATCACGACATTGCTCATAATTATATGTTAGCATATATGGTAATTTTAAAACAATATCTGTAACTGAGTTTGTTTTTAGAAAACCACGTTCTTTGCTTTTCAAATATCTTTATATAATGCAATGGCTTTTAAAAACTAAGGGTATAAACATCTCACCGTAAACCGTAAATAGTTTACATTTTAAAGATCCAGAAACAGGCGCTCATACGAATAAAACAGAAACTACGTGGAAGCATAGTAAACACTTTTTGCCTGAATATTGTCGGTTAGTATTTGCAGTTCCACACGTTTTTTAATATGTTTTTCTAACATATAATACAAAATAATAAATATTATATTTTCTATTTTCAGCAAAAAAGATAATTTCATTGGGTACTTAAGCCATTACGTGTTTTATAAACCTTCCAAGCAAGGAAAGGATGATTTATTTAATCAGTTCTTAAAAGAAATTTCAGAAATTTCATTTGATGATGATTGATTCTGTAAAAAATCAAAATATACCAGACTTAGATGATAATGAAATTTAATAATAAAAACAAGTTAAACCAACGTACTGCGTGCAATAGTAATTTAGTATATATTGTAAACACTGTCAGCGGCGGGGAGACATTTTTTACTGTTGCTGCATGTACTGTCTACATACCTGGTTTTAATACTGTCCACCTGACCGACTCGTGGAAGTTCTATGCCTAAAAAAATGATTTTTATGCATCATACAAATTCTTCTACAAATTCCCATTTGACAATGTAGAATAGATCCAATTAGATAAATTATTTATAATTTTTAAAATGAACATAGCAACGATTTAATGTTAATCATTACATTACCAATCTTTCCAGATATTAGTTTAAAACCATCACCAACTTTAATATCAACCGGGTTTTGTAGATTTTTGGATTCATAAAAGTACTCATCTGTGTTTATTATGTGATCTGAGCAACCACTATCTAGTAGCCATTTAATATTTCTACTTCTTCTATTTTGCTACTTTTCATTACTTCAACCTTGAATGAATTGTAATTTCTACTGTCATCTAGACTCGAATTTCCAGCCACTTTTGTATCGTGTCTATTTTGTATATGTTTGAAAAGGTTGCATTTTGTAATAATTATTAAAGTTTTCTGGGCAGTAACGTTGGATGTGCCCTGACTTATTACACTTGTAACGTACCGCTTCAGTAGTCGTTGCACTGCTATGCTGATTATCCTTTGAATTGAGATACTTGTTCTGATTGCGTTGTACGTGTCGAAACCTATGACCTCTAGGATTTTTAGTTAAATTTGAACTAAACGTGCGAGTGTAATTTCTGCTGTACTCAAAGTAGTAACTTTTACCGTTTCTCTTTTGATACTCTAACAGTAATTTAGATTTTACATACTCAACTGTTTTCTCCTTCGTTGGCAGTGCATCAATAATATCAACAATACGTGAGAAGTTAACGTTAATAACAGATAATTCAATTTATCCTCTTCATTCACAGTCTCACCAGTATTTTTGAGCCTATTTATATGCGTTTCAAATTCGTTAAAGAAGTCACTTGGATTTTCACCTTCTTTCAGTTTTAATTCTAACAATCTTCTTTTACACAATAGCTTTACTGCACTGTTTTTAACTAGATAAATTTCGTCAAGCTTTGCAATCATATTTTTCGCAGTCGTTTCTGATATTATTAATTCTAACTGAGTGTTTGAAATACTGTTTACGATGTAACTTTTTGCTTTAATTTCCTTTTTTATTCCAATCTTCGACTCTTATTTCAGCCGGTCTTTCATCATGTAGAATAACCTCGTTACAGTCTTTCATTTCTAAAAATAAATTTAGCCTGAATTTCCAGTTCCATAAAATATTTGTAACATGAAATCGTCCTTTTTTTCACTTGCCATGCTTCAAACTTAGGTTATCTTCCTTTCACAACTAAATTTCTTTTCTTTACTGTTAACGAACAAACCACGGACCTCTGCTACCATGTTAAAATACTGTTTATATTATTTATTATAATGAATCTTGTTACAAAACAAACACACTTATTTTCCATTGTGAAAAGAAAACTTAAAAACTAAAAGAACATTCCTCGACGTGTGCTTCTCTCACAAACACACACACACTCCTAAACACTAAAGAAACTAACGAATTTTAAGTCATATTTCTAACAATAACAGTAACAGTTTATAAAAAAATAACGAATTTCCACAGATGCATAGAAATGCATATCAATAATGTACTGAATTAGGCGAATCGAATAATGTATAACTCACCCCGATCCGTGAACGGGCCTAGCGTTTGCTAGGAATGTTCCATAACTTTTCAACAAAGTCTAAAATTTTTCCCAAGGATTTTTGAATACCTATACACTGTATAGATATCCTGTTTCCTTCAACCGAACGACACGTGTCCCTAAAAAATATATTTATAAAGTAAGTCGGTCAAGTAGGAAGAATATTCAGATATTTAAGAATATGAATATATTGGTAAAAATATCCATTCCTCTTACCTTTATGTCCTGTGTATTGGATAATATAGATTTACATACTTTTACCGCTGAATTCGAAATTCTGAACTAAACATAGGTACAGGACTCGTCAAAACCGTTTTTCATTCTTTTTATAGTTTTATCTGTTTTCCAAAAAACAACCAATTAAATTAAGTTGCAAGAATGCAAAAGCGATAAAACTTACAGAGGCTTTAAATGTTTACTTAAGACTTTGCCTTTTGTAAAAACCGGCGATATTGGCTGTGTGTGTGTGTGTGTAAATCGTCGTACGTTCGTGCCCGGTGCAGTAAAACACGTGCATCGATCTAGGTTACGTACGTTCCTCACGTGCCACTTTCTCAATCTATACTTTTAAATAAAAATTTTCGATGAGGTGCATTTGTAGCTATTACGTGTAGCATCATGAGCAAACTCTTAGAAAATCACTCCTACTCCTCGTTTGGACAGAATTTTTACTTTCATGATTTTAGCGAAAAGTCGTTTTCCTGCTCGGGGAACACATATGTACAGGGTGTTCGGCCACCCCTGGGAAAAATTTTAATGGGGGATTCTAGATGCCAAAATACGAAAATACAGACGAAAATCAAGAATACCAATTTGTTGATAGAGGCTACGTTAAAAAGTTATTAACAATTAAACTCAAAAATTTCAAATCGTTCTGGAAAAATTGTTATCGGTTGCGGGGGTCAATTACAATCATTTTTGGTGAATACACATACCTCCGAAATCTTACCCACTTTCGAGATAAAAATTCGAGAATGTGTGAAATTTGTTCGATGGAAAAGAAAAATTTCAAATCGTTTTGGAAAAATTATCTTCGGTTGCGGGGGTTACTTACAACCATTTTGGGTGAATCGTCATACCCCCCTAATCATGCGCATTTTCGAGAAAGAAATTCAGTACGGGCGGAACTTTAAACGTTAATAACTTTTTAATAAAGCCTCCATTAACAAATTGGTATTCTTGATTTTCGTCTTACTTTGGTCTCTAGAATCCCCCGGGAGAAATTGTAATGGGAGATTCTAGAGGTTAAAGTAGAACGAAAATCAAGAATACCAATTTGTTGATGGGGTAATACGATACTAAACAAGTTATTGACGTTTAAAGTTCCGCTCTTACTTTCGAATTTTTTTCTCGAAAATGCGCAGGATTTCGTATGTGGTATGTCTATTCACCGAAAATAATTGTAATTGACCCCCGAAACCGAAAGTAATTTTTTCAGAACGATTTGAAATTTTCTTTTTCTTTCGTCGAAAAATTTAGGCACTGCCTGTCGATTTTTCTTAAAAATTCCTTTCTGATTTTTATTCAGTTTGTAAAATAGTTGTTTAATAATACTCTTTGTGTAGGTACCCATGAGCTCTACTCGCGAAAAAAAAACGTTTCATTGGAATATATTCACTATTCACTATATCAGTAGGAGTTGCGGGGGCTGTTTGAAAATTTGACCAGTTATATGGGATTTTTCTCACTTTACGGGGTCAAGGAACAACTTTTCCAACATCTCTACATATTCTCCATTAAAATATGCGTTGTGTTGCTGTTTGAAACATTAAAATCGTTCGATCCGGCTGTCGACCAAAAAAAAAAATGCTTGTTACTGACCCCTGCAACGAAAACTAATTCTTCCAAGACGATTCGAAATTCTTTTTTACTTGAATTTTTTTTGTCGAAACTGAGTAGGATTTCGGGGGTACGATTCTAACTGACCTCCGCGACCAAAAATAATTTTTTCAGAACGATTTGAAATTTTTTTATTTAATGTTATTAATAACTACTTTTTAACGAAACCTCAGTCGAAAAATTGATATTCTTAATTTTCGTCTTATTTTGGCTTCTAGAATCTCCCATTAAAATTTTTCCCAGGTGTGGCCAAACACCCTGTATATATTAAATCAATATTAATGAAATTACACCTTGACCGAATTCATTTCAATCCCCACACTAATACATATATTGTGTGTATGTACCATAAATGGTCGAGAATGGAGTCACCTTTCCTATACTGGTATTATTAGATGGTCGCAGGTCCTGCATAAATTTCAATTTACATAATTTTTGTTTTGAGTAAACTCATTTTACTTTTTTGTATATTATTACCTAATGCAACTCATATTTTCCAGCCATGCGATGTAGGAATATTTAGACGATTAAAAGTTGCATGGCGAAGGGTAGTGCAGGAACATAGACAAAGTACGTAGGTAGACTAAACCCATTACGAAGGTGAATTTCGCACCAATATATCATACCATATATAAATTCCATGAAGAAGGAAATGCTTTTAAAGCTTGTGGTGGCCTATGACCGTTTAACTCAAATACAATTTACTACACAAAACGTATTTCAGAAAGAAGAAAATAAATTAGAATTCATGTCGCCAGATGAAACTGACATCAATGACAGCAATATAGGTAGTTTTACATAGCATTCAAGAGCATATTCCAGATGATCTGAGAGGGGAACAATTTTCTTTTCTATATAGAAAATATTAAAATACAATCGGGACACAACTAAGACACAACACAAGACACAACTCGCAGAGAGAAAGCACTGCTGATGTTCAACGCAGTGCAGTTCATAGTAACAGTAAAACCAATACCAGTGTAGAAGACTAATTTAACAACGTTTCGCTAGAAGAAACTAATATATGATATACTGATCATTAATTAACTTTAATATTTCATGACAATGATGCTTTTACTTTTTTCTAATGGGAATTGTTTTGTTTCCGATGGTACTGAAATCAAACTACATTAATTCTACAACGTTACTTTACTTATTTTCTCGTAAAGACAAAGATTCTTCAGAATCTATTCTGGATAAACATTATCAACATTATCAAAAGATTGAAAAAACAACAAAGAAAAGAAAAGAAAAGAAAAGAAATATAGAAAGAGTGTGTGCAATCAAAGTTACATCAAAGACATGAAAATAGGCTCAGCTTGAAAAAATAGAAGCAATTGATAACCAGGAAAAAGAAAAACAAAGAATGAAAGAAGAACGATTAGAAAAGAAAAAAACAAGCCGAGAAATTAAAAGAAGAAAAGCTATTGAAAAAAGAAAGAAAAACAGAAAAATGAAAAGGAAAAGGAGAAAGAAAAGCAAGACGAAGAGAAGGAGAAATGTAAAACTCAAACTAAAAATAAAAATAAAGTTAAGAACGTGAAAAGAAAATAATAAATAATATTATTGTGTTGTTTTTACAGGGTGAATGTAGTAACTGAACCAGGTGGTTATGACTATGCAACATTTTTATTAGCATCTTTTTCAAACTCCACTTGGAACAACACTGTACGTATGTATGTATGGGATTATCAGGAACCGTGTTTGTTCGTTAATCGGCACACTCGTATTTATTTCGTTAAACACAGTCACACCTACTACGTACTTTTCTTCAATCTTTCTCTCTTCCGTGCTGTCTTTTCTCGCTTTCTGGGTTATTCACCCATCAGCTGTTCGGCCGTACGCTCGCCGCGTGTTGACGGCTTTTTCGGCGGTAACCGTCTTCGCTCGTGCAAGCTCGTGGACAGCGAACGATTCGCTGTACGGCCAAAAATTCGTGCGCGATTTAATAATTTTCAACTGCACGGTTCCCTACATACAGGGTGTTCGGCCATCCATGGGAAAAATTTTAATGGGGGATTCTAGAGGTAAAAATAAGACGAAAATCAAGAATACCAATTTGTTGATGGAGGCACTGTTAAAAAGTTATTAATGTTTAAAGTTCCGCTCGTACTGAATTTTTTTCTCGAAAATGCGCAAGATTTCGGGGGTATGTCTATACATAAAAAATGATTGTCACCGACCCTCGCAACTGAAAATAATTTTTCACAGAACGATTTGAAATCTTTTTTTTTCATCGAAAAATATAGGCACCCGATTAGATTTTCGGTAAGGAATTTTTTCCTCGAAAGTGCGTAGGATTTCGGGGGTATGTGTAATGACCAAAAATGATTGTAATTGACCCCTGCAACCGAAAATAATTTTTTTAGAAAAATTTTTGAAAAATTTGTTTTTCGCCGAAAAATATCAACACATACTCGAATTTTTTTCTCGAAACTGAGTAGGATTTCGAATATATGTCTATTCACTGAAAATGCTTGTAATTGACCTCCGCAGCCGAAAATAATTTTTCCGGAACGATTTGAAATTTTTGAATTTAATTGTTAATAACTTTTTAACGAAGCCTCCATCAACAAATTGGTATTCTTGATTTTCGTCTTAGTTTGGCCTCTAGAATCTCCTATTAAAATGTTTCTCAGGGCTGGCCGAACACCCTGTATACTACTATGTTGGTCAGATACATGGTTTGTTCCGGTTTGAATCACGCAGTAATGTGGGCCCACAAAGAAGCAGTCAATTAAACCTGATTTCGATCAATATTTAAGAGGATAACACCGGTTAGGTCTGGGTCAGGTCTGGGTTATGCCAGCATCTGGCTCATGATTATGCCTTCTTCGCATACTTGTTGGCCAGATCCTGGGTTTTTTTCGGGTTTGAATCACGTAGTAATGTGGTACCACACAGTAACAGTCAATTAAACCTGGATTCGGTCAGTATTTTAGAGGATAACACCGGTTAGGTCTGGGTTAGGTCTGGGTTATGCCCGCATCTGGCTCATGATTATGCCTTCTTCGCATACTTGTTGGCCAGATCCTGGGTTTTTTTCGTGTTTGAATCACGTAGTAATGTGGTAACACACTGAAGCAGTCAATTAAACCTGGTTTCGATCAATATTTTAGAGGATAACACCGGTTAGGTCTGGGTTAGGTCTGGGATATGCGCGCATCTGCCTTATACTTTCGCCTTTTTCGCAAACTTGTTGGCTAGATCCTGGGTTTTTTTCGTGTTTGAATCACGTAGTAATGTGGTAACACACTGAAGCAGTCAATTAAACCTGGAATCGGACAGTATTTTAGAGGATAACACCGGTTAGGTCTGGGTTAGGTCTGGGATATGCGCGCATCTGGCTTATACTTTCGCCTTTTTCGCAAACTTGTTGGCTAGATCCTGGGTTTTTTTCGTGTTTGAATCACGTAGTAATGTGGTAACACACTGAAGCAGTCAATTAAACCTGGATTCGGACAGTATTTTAGCGGATAACACCGGTTAGGTCTGGGTTAGGTCTGGGTTATGCCCGCATCTGGCTCATGATTATGCCTTCTTCGCATACTTGTTGGCCAGATCCTGGGTTTTTTTCGGGTTTGAATCACGTAGTAATGTGGTACCACACAGTAACAGTCAATTAAACCTGGATTCGGTCAGTATTTTAGAGGATAACACCGGTTAGGTCTGGGTTAGGTCTGGGTTATGCCCGCATCTGGCTCATGATTATGCCTTCTTCGCATACTTGTTGGCCAGATCCTGGGTTTTTTTCGTGTTTGAATCACGTAGTAATGTGGTAACACACTGAAGCAGTCAATTAAACCTGGTTTCGATCAATGTTTTAGAGGATAACACCGGTTAGGTCTGGGTTAGGTCTGGGATATGCGCGCATCTGCCTTATACTTTCGCCTTTTTCGCAAACTTGTTGGCTAGATCCTGGGTTTTTTTCGTGTTTGAATCACGTAGTAATGTGGTAACACACTGAAGCAGTCAATTAAATCTGGTTTCGATCAATATTTTAGAGGATAACACCGGTTAGGTCTGGATTAGGTCTGGGTTATGCCCGCATCTGGCTCATGATTTTGCCTTCTTCGCATACTTGTTGGCCAGATCCTGGGTTTTTTTCGGGTTTGAATCACGTAGTAATGTGGTATCACACAGAAACAGTCCATTAAACCTGGATTCGGACAGTATTTTAGAGGATAACACCGGTTAGGTCTGGGTTAGGTCTGGGTTATGCCCGCATCTGGCTCATGATTTCGCCTTCTTCGCATACGTGTTGGCCACGTGTTGGCGATAAAACTGTAAGATAAAGGATGAATTAAGTTCCAAGTCCCTAAAATTTTCCAAATCATAGATTTAAAAATGATTTAGATATTTACATGATTTTAGTGTGGGTATTTATACAAGTATGTAAATCTCTATTTATGCATAACATGTTACCCCTAAATGGGCAAGTTAATGAATTATATACATGTTAATTGTATAATAATAACCCTTTGTTCCTCATAAAAATTCACAACTGAATTGCTATCATTCTAAAAAAATCCATCCCAAAATATATTATCAAAACTAGTAATAAATTATTTGAACAAGGTGATAACAGATTTGAAATATTTAATAAAATTTAAATACCAGATATTGATAGTATTAATAAAATATAATATTAATACTATTTTGACACTGTTAGTTGATTTTAATATTAATTATAGATACTTTGATTATTGATTTATTAAAACATAAAGTTAATGAAGTCCCAGTAGATTATAAATATTTTAAAGAGCATGAATTAGCATAGAATTTCATAAAGAATTTGATGAGTGATAGAAGTAACTTGAATAATCTGAATTTTGTAGCTTTTACTATATCTTTGGATATGGAATCACAGATTCATTTTATTAATAAAAATAGAGATAGTACTGATGATTTACTCAGACTCGTTAAAGTAAGTGGGCCAAGTGGGAAGAATATTAAGATAGATGGATAGATATTGGTAAAAGTATACTTCTTGTCCTTATATAGGAAATCTTTAATATTACAAATAAACTCTTTCTGTAAAATCTTGAACTTATCATTATAATTTATAGAATTAAAGTCAACGCATCTAATAATGAAAGTGAACTGAAGTATTTTATAGACTTGTCAAGAACGTTTTTTGGTATATTCCTAGCAAACGACCCGTTCAACGATCGGGATGAGTTATACGTAATTCGATTCGTCTAATTCAGTATATTATTTCATTAGTATATGCATTTCATTATCTGCGGAAATTCGGTATTTTTACAAAGTAACTAAGTATTTTAAATATATTCTGATAGGTTCACAGGTGGAAACAAGTGACTGTCGTTACCTGTGTTCAAAATGCCAGCTAGTAAAATGCTAATTTGTTAACAATAACATTTGTTGAATGAAATTTCTGCTATTTCTGCAAATATCTCATTGAATAAATCACCATCTTTCTATTATATATACATTTACTAAATACATAATGGCTCAGGTATCCAATGAAGTTACTCTTATTGGAAATATAAAATATTGATAGTATTATATGTTAGAAAAAAGTGGTGTCTTCAATTTAATTCATGTAAGCATCAGTAATGAGATCTTGAAAATTGACGCTGTGATTAATTTTCAAATGGCCTCTGTGCCATTATTTCTACAACAAAATGTTGATTCATCAGTCTCTATCTACTCTACCCTTCCACAATTGCTGCGCAGTATTTTTATTTAATGTTAGTTATATAATATCACGACATTGCTCATAATTATATGTTAGCATATATGGTAATTTTAAAACAATATCTGTAACTGAGTTTGTTTTTAGAAAACCACGTTCTTTGCTTTTCAAATATCTTTATATAATGCAATGGCTTTTAAAAACTAAGGGTATAAACATCTCACCGTAAACCGTAAATAGTTTACATTTTAAAGATCCAGAAACAGGCGCTCATACGAATAAAACAGAAACTACGTGGAAGCATAGTAAACACTTTTTGCCTGAATATTGTCGGTTAGTATTTGCAGTTCCACACGTTTTTTAATATGTTTTTCTAACATATAATACAAAATAATAAATATTATATTTTCTATTTTCAGCAAAAAAGATAATTTCATTGGGTACTTAAGCCATTACGTGTTTTATAAACCTTCCAAGCAAGGAAAGGATGATTTATTTAATCAGTTCTTAAAAGAAATTTCAGAAATTTCATTTGATGATGATTGATTCTGTAAAAAATCAAAATATACCAGACTTAGATGATAATGAAATTTAATAATAAAAACAAGTTAAACCAACGTACTGCGTGCAATAGTAATTTACTATATATTGTAAACACTGTCAGCGGCGGGGAGACATTTTTTACTGTTGCTGCATGTACTGTCTACATACCTGGTTTTAATACTGTCCACCTGACCGACTCGTGGAAGTTCTATGCCTAAAAAAATGATTTTTATGCATCATACAAATTCTTCTACAAATTCCCATTTGACAATGTAGAATAGATCCAATTAGATAAATTATTTATAATTTTTAAAATGAACATAGCAACGATTTAATGTTAATCATTACATTACCAATCTTTCCAGATATTAGTTTAAAACCATCACCAACTTTAATATCAACCGGGTTTTGTAGATTTTTGGATTCATAAAAGTACTCATCTGTGTTTATTATGTGATCTGAGCAACCACTATCTAGTAGCCATTTAATATTTCTACTTCTTCTATTTTGCTACTTTTCATTACTTCAACCTTGAATGAATTGTAATTTCTACTGTCATCTAGACTCGAATTTCCAGCCACTTTTGTATCGTGTCTATTTTGTATATGTTTGAAAAGGTTGCCTTTTGTAATAATTATTAAAGTTTTCTGGGCAGTAACGTTGGATGTGCCCTGACTTATTACACTTGTAACGTACCGCTTCAGTAGTCGTTGCACTGCTATGCTGATTATCCTTTGAATTGAGATACTTGTTCTGATTGCGTTGTACGTGTCGAAACCTATGACCTCTAGGATTTTTAGTTAAATTTGAACTAAACGTGCGAGTGTAATTTCTGCTGTACTCAAAGTAGTAACTTTTACCGTTTCTCTTTTGATACTCTAACAGTAATTTAGATTTTACATACTCAACTGTTTTCTCCTTCGTTGGCAGTGCATCAATAATATCAACAATACGTGAGAAGTTAACGTTAATAACAGATAATTCAATTTATCCTCTTCATTCACAGTCTCACCAGTATTTTTGAGCCTATTTATATGCGTTTCAAATTCGTTAAAGAAGTCACTTGGATTTTCACCTTCTTTCAGTTTTAATTCTAACAATCTTCTTTTACACAATAGCTTTACTGCACTGTTTTTAACTAGATAAATTTCGTCAAGCTTTGCAATCATATTTTTCGCAGTCGTTTCTGATATTATTAATTCTAACTGAGTGTTTGAAATACTGTTTACGATGTAACTTTTTGCTTTAATTTCCTTTTTTATTCCAATCTTCGACTCTTATTTCAGCCGGTCTTTCATCATGTAGAATAACCTCGTTACAGTCTTTCATTTCTAAAAATAAATTTAGCCTGAATTTCCAGTTCCATAAAATATTTGTAACATGAAATCGTCCTTTTTTTCACTTGCCATGCTTCAAACTTAGGTTATCTTCCTTTCACAACTAAATTTCTTTTCTTTACTGTTAACGAACAAACCACGGACCTCTGCTACCATGTTAAAATACTGTTTATATTATTTATTATAATGAATCTTGTTACAAAACAAACACACTTATTTTCCATTGTGAAAAGAAAACTTAAAAACTAAAAGAACATTCCTCGACGTGTGCTTCTCTCACAAACACACACACACTCCTAAACACTAAAGAAACTAACGAATTTTAAGTCATATTTCTAACAATAACAGTAACAGTTTATAAAAAAATAACGAATTTCCACAGATGCATAGAAATGCATATCAATAATGTACTGAATTAGGCGAATCGAATAATGTATAACTCACCCCGATCCGTGAACGGGCCTAGCGTTTGCTAGGAATGTTCCATAACTTTTCAACAAAGTCTAAAATTTTTCCCAAGGATTTTTGAATACCTATACACTGTATAGATATCCTGTTTCCTTCAACCGAACGACACGTGTCCCTAAAAAATATATTTATAAAGTAAGTCGGTCAAGTAGGAAGAATATTCAGATATTTAAGAATATGAATATATTGGTAAAAATATCCATTCCTCTTACCTTTATGTCCTGTGTATTGGATAATATAGATTTACATACTTTTACCGCTGAATTCGAAATTCTGAACTAAACATAGGTACAGGACTCGTCAAAACCGTTTTTCATTCTTTTTATAGTTTTATCTGTTTTCCAAAAAACAACCAATTAAATTAAGTTGCAAGAATGCAAAAGCGATAAAACTTACAGAGGCTTTAAATGTTTACTTAAGACTTTGCCTTTTGTAAAAACCGGCGATATTGGCTGTGTGTGTGTGTGTGTAAATCGTCGTACGTTCGTGCCCGGTGCAGTAAAACACGTGCATCGATCTAGGTTACGTACGTTCCTCACGTGCCACTTTCTCAATCTATACTTTTAAATAAAAATTTTCGATGAGGTGCATTTGTAGCTATTACGTGTAGCATCATGAGCAAACTCTTAGAAAATCACTCCTACTCCTCGTTTGGACAGAATTTTTACTTTCATGATTTTAGCGAAAAGTCGTTTTCCTGCTCGGGGAACACATATGTACAGGGTGTTCGGCCACCCCTGGGAAAAATTTTAATGGGGGATTCTAGATGCCAAAATACGAAAATACAGACGAAAATCAAGAATACCAATTTGTTGATAGAGGCTACGTTAAAAAGTTATTAACAATTAAACTCAAAAATTTCAAATCGTTCTGGAAAAATTGTTATCGGTTGCGGGGGTCAATTACAATCATTTTTGGTGAATACACATACCTCCGAAATCTTACCCACTTTCGAGATAAAAATTCGAGAATGTGTGAAATTTGTTCGATGGAAAAGAAAAATTTCAAATCGTTTTGGAAAAATTATCTTCGGTTGCGGGGGTTACTTACAACCATTTTGGGTGAATCGTCATACCTCCCTAATCATGCGCATTTTCGAGAAAGAAATTCAGTACGGGCGGAACTTTAAACGTTAATAACTTTTTAATAAAGCCTCCATTAACAAATTGGTATTCTTGATTTTCGTCTTACTTTGGTCTCTAGAATCCCCCGGGAGAAATTGTAATGGGAGATTCTAGAGGTTAAAGTAGAACGAAAATCAAGAATACCAATTTGTTGATGGGGTAATACGATACTAAACAAGTTATTGACGTTTAAAGTTCCGCTCTTACTTTCGAATTTTTTTCTCGAAAATGCGCAGGATTTCGTATGTGGTATGTCTATTCACCGAAAATAATTGTAATTGACCCCCGAAACCGAAAGTAATTTTTTCAGAACGATTTGAAATTTTCTTTTTCTTTCGTCGAAAAATTTAGGCACTGCCTGTCGATTTTTCTTAAAAATTCCTTTCTGATTTTTATTCAGTTTGTAAAATAGTTGTTTAATAATACTCTTTGTGTAGGTACCCATGAGCTCTACTCGCGAAAAAAAAACGTTTCATTGGAATATATTCACTATTCACTATATCAGTAGGAGTTGCGGGGGCTGTTTGAAAATTTGACCAGTTATATGGGATTTTTCTCACTTTACGGGGTCAAGGAACAACTTTTCCAACATCTCTACATATTCTCCATTAAAATATGCGTTGTGTTGCTGTTTGAAACATTAAAATCGTTCAATCCGGCTGTCGACCAAAAAAAAAAAATGCTTGTTACTGACCCCTGCAACGAAAACTAATTCTTCCAAGACGATTCGAAATTCTTTTTTACTTGAATTTTTTTTGTCGAAACTGAGTAGGATTTCGGGGGTACGATTCTAACTGACCTCCGCGACCAAAAATAATTTTTTCAGAACGATTTGAAATTTTTTTATTTAATGTTATTAATAACTACTTTTTAACGAAACCTCAGTCGAAAAATTGATATTCTTAATTTTCGTCTTATTTTGGCTTCTAGAATCTCCCATTAAAATTTTTCCCAGGTGTGGCCAAACACCCTGTATATATTAAATCAATATTAATGAAATTACACCTTGACCGAATTCATTTCAATCCCCACACTAATACATATATTGTGTGTATGTACCATAAATGGTCGAGAATGGAGTCACCTTTCCTATACTGGTATTATTAGATGGTCGCAGGTCCTGCATAAATTTCAATTTACATAATTTTTGTTTTGAGTAAACTCATTTTACTTTTTTGTATATTATTACCTAATGCAACTCATATTTTCCAGCCATGCGATGTAGGAATATTTAGACGATTAAAAGTTGCATGGCGAAGGGTAGTGCAGGAACATAGACAAAGTACGTAGGTAGACTAAACCCATTACGAAGGTGAATTTCGCACCAATATATCATACCATATATAAATTCCATGAAGAAGGAAATGCTTTTAAAGCTTGTGGTGGCCTATGACCGTTTAACTCAAATACAATTTACTACACAAAACGTATTTCAGAAAGAAGAAAATAAATTAGAATTCATGTCGCCAGATGAAACTGACATCAATGACAGCAATATAGGTAGTTTTACATAGCATTCAAGAGCATATTCCAGATGATCTGAGAGGGGAACAATTTTCTTTTCTATATAGAAAATATTAAAATACAATCGGGACACAACTAAGACACAACACAAGACACAACTCGCAGAGAGAAAGCACTGCTGATGTTCAACGCAGTGCAGTTCATAGTAACAGTAAAACCAATACCAGTGTAGAAGACTAATTTAACAACGTTTCGCTAGAAGAAACTAATATATGATATACTGATCATTAATTAACTTTAATATTTCATGACAATGATGCTTTTACTTTTTTCTAATGGGAATTGTTTTGTTTCCGATGGTACTGAAATCAAACTACATTAATTCTACAACGTTACTTTACTTATTTTCTCGTAAAGACAAAGATTCTTCAGAATCTATTCTGGATAAACATTATCAACATTATCAAAAGATTGAAAAAACAACAAAGAAAAGAAAAGAAAAGAAAAGAAATATAGAAAGAGTGTGTGCAATCAAAGTTACATCAAAGACATGAAAATAGGCTCAGCTTGAAAAAATAGAAGCAATTGATAACCAGGAAAAAGAAAAACAAAGAATGAAAGAAGAACGATTAGAAAAGAAAAAAACAAGCCGAGAAATTAAAAGAAGAAAAGCTATTGAAAAAAGAAAGAAAAACAGAAAAATGTGTTGTATTTAAGCTTTAAAAAAAAAGAAAAGTCTGGTTGGGTCGACATGCCGGCAGAGCGCGCTGGTCCGAGAGACCGGTTTTTTGTTTCGACCACCAAGGTGTGGCTTCCTGTTTCTTTTGGTGCTTTTCGGCTGTTGCAATAAAGATCTGTTTTGTGCAAACCGGTTTTTGGTGGTATTGTACCCTTTATACCGTAACTCTCAACAGGTTATGGGCCCAGAAATGCCATTGAAGTGATAGTTCTTTTTAAAGATATTTTAAAATAATAAACACGTGTCGTGTCCAACCATTCCGCCAGCCACGTGCAATAGTGCAAAAGAATGAAAATGGACAGCGAGATCTCGAAGATCGATAAACTCTGTGGGATTGAGAACTGGGGGATATGGAAATTCCAGGTTCGAGTTCTCATAAACGCGCATGGAGCGTTGGAGGTTATGACCGGCGAGTCAGTAAAACCAGAGTTGGAAAGCCAAGACCTAGCAGCAATTGCAGCTCACCAGAAAGTTTTGAAAGAATGGAAGAAGCTTGACAGTTTGGCGCAAAAAACGATAGTGACTACGGTAAGTCAACAATCATTGATACATATCATAAACTGTCAATCTGCAAGGGAGATGTGGGATACACTCCACGAGATTTACGAGAACAAAAATGAAACTTCGAAGCATATTTTGCAACAGAAGTGGTATACTCTGAGTAGAGACTCTGCCGATGACATTCCTCTGCATATTGCAAAGATTAAAGACCTTGCTTACAGACTGAGTGTGCTCGGAGAGCCAGTGTCAGATAGTATGACTATAACAAAGATCTTAATGACACTTCCGCCTTCTTACAAACACTTTATAACAGCGTGGGAATCCGCACCATTAGATCAGCGCACCCTGTCAAATCTAGTGTCGAGACTCACACTGGAAGAGCTTCGGTTGGATTCAGTCGAATGCAAGGATAACAGTGCTTTCTCTATGAGAGCAAAGAAGCATCTCGGACAGAAGGTCAAGCAGTGTCAGAAGCCTGGGAAGTGTTTTAAATGTGGAAAGCCGGGGCACTGGAAGAATGAGTGTCGTTCGAAAGGTCCAACTAAGCCTGATGGGTACAGTGAGGCAAGAGGGAGTGCTTTTGTTGGTGGCACAATCTCAGCACAGGCGCTGAGCTCCCAAGGGGCTCCGGAGGACTGGTACCTTGACTCTGGTGCTAGTCAGCACATGTCACCGGTACACAACGCCTTTATCAATTATCGGAAGCTGCCCTCATCGATACCAGTAAGAGTTGGTAACGGTGAAATAATCCTAGGAGAAGGAGTGGGAGAAATAGATATTCTTAGCTCCAACGGCTCCAAATGGGATCGTAATCACCTAGTTCCAGTGCTTTATGTGCCTAAACTAAAGTATAATCTGTTCTCCATGTCCTCAGTGCTCGACAAAGGTTTGCAGTTTTCATCAGATGACCGGAGATGTAAATTACTCAAAGGAGGGAAAGTCGTTGCAGTGGGAGACAGATGTGAGGATCTCTATAAGATGCGTTTCAAATTCTACGTGCCAAATCTCAAGAATGAGTCCTTGGAGTTGGCGAGTGCTCATGTTGGTCAGAGCGAAAATCAGAATTCTTCGCTGAGATTTTGGCATGAGCGCCTTGTTCATCAAAACGTTCAACACGTTCGGAAAGTATTAAAGAATTGGGGCATCAAAGCCGAGATTATGGATGATTGGCATTGTGATGGCTGTTCACTGGGGAAGATGACACGAAAGCCGTTTCCCAAAAGCCAAACTTCATCGAAGAAGCCTGGAGATCTTTTTCATGCGGACTTGTGTGGACCGATGGAGCACATGTCAATTGGGAAGTCCAAGTATTTCTTACTCTTAAAGGATGACTTCTCGCACTATAAATTCGTTTTTTTCCTCAGCAAAAAAACAGAAGTCAAAGAGTGTTTTCAAGTTTTTCTGAAGGCAACAGAAACGCAACTCGGGAGGAGTATTAAAGCCCTCAGGACTGACAATGGACTAGAGTTTGTTAATGAAGAAATGCAGGCGATTATGATCAGAAATGGCATAAGGCATGAAACAAGTGCTCCATATACACCAGAACAAAACGGAATCATCGAGCGCGAAAACCGAACAATTGTGGAGGCAGCGCGAACTATGCTTTATGCGAAGGGCGTGAAACCTGATTTGTGGGCCGAGGCAGTTCATACGGCTTGCTATGTACTCAACAGAACTGGAACTAGCAGTGTGAAGGATAAAACACCGTATGAGTTATGGTTTGGAGAGAAACCGACGAATCCCGGCTACAGAGTTTTTGGCACGGAGGTGTATACTCACATCCCGAAGCAAAGACGAAGGAAATGGAGTGCAAAAGCCAAGAAGGGCGTTTTCGTCGGGTATGATGATTACACGAAAGGCTACAGGATTTGGTTTCCATCCGAAGAAAGGGTGGAAGTACATCGAGACGTTGATTTCCTGCCAGAGAATGCTGTGTCCAAGGGAGAAGAAAAACATAATAGAATAGAAGAAAACATACAAATGCCAATGCCAGTTAATGGTACAGACAGGAATAGCGCAGAAGACGATATTGGATTAGAGCCTGAAAGTAGTGATGAAGGTTCTTTCCAAGAAGCTCTAGAACAAGAGGAACCCGGTGTGCAACAAGAAGAAGATCGGTCGGAAGAGCCGCAGGTGCAACATGAAACGTCTGATCTGATCGGTCCTGGTGGCATTGCAGTAAGATCTCAAAAAACTCGTCGGCTTCGACCCAGGAGAAATTTGAAAAAGCCAGAACGACTTAGCGACTATCATCTTGACTTCGAGGAATCGCTCCTTACTGCTGGACAGGAACCAATCACTTATAAAGGAGCCACAACAAATGCGGAGCGTAACGCCTGGATGGATGCGATGTCCGAAGAGATGGAGTCGCTGCGAAAAAATAAAACATGGAGTTTAGTCGAACCTCCTACAGATGCTAAAATCCTTCCAAATCGGTGGGTGTACAAACTGAAGCCACCAGTAGGCAATCGCAAAGCGCGGTACAAAGCCAGGTTGGTAGTAAAAGGATTTTCTCAAAGGCCAGGTATGGACTACGAAGAAACATTCAGTCCCGTTGTGCAATACGGGTCGATTAGAGCGATCCTGGCCATGGCTGCATCATCGGGAATGCAGCTAGTACAATTTGATGTTAGAACAGCTTTTCTACAAGGAGATATAGATGCCGAAATCTATATGGTTCAGCCTGAGGGATTTGAAGATGGGACTACAAGAGTTTGTAAACTTGAAAAAGCCTTGTATGGTTTGAAGCAGGCTGCCAGATGTTGGAATAAGAAGTTCACGGACTGTCTGTTAAGATTCAACTTGAGAGCGACCTCGGCGGATCCGTGTGTTTTCATATCACACGAGAACGGTGAAATACTCATTTTGGCGATATACATCGACGATGGTCTCATTGCCTCAACAAGCAAGAAGAAAATAGATAAATTTTTGAAATACCTAGCGACTGTAATTGAATTAACTGTGTCTCCATTAGGTCTGTTTTTAGGAATGGAGATTAAGTCTTTTGCAGATGGTTCGATCTTTGCAAACCAGGCTGCATATACTCAGCGAGTGCTCGATCGCTTCCGGATGAGTGAAGCGAATCCGGTGTCAATTCCAGCAGATCAACATACTGATCTGAGTTTGCAGACTTCAGGGGACGACGACAAGGCGATGAACGTGCCCTACAAGGAGGCAGTGGGCTGTTTGCTGTATTTGGCTACGGTCACAAGGCCGGACATTGCCTACGCAGTAAGCACAGTGAGCCAGTATGCAGAATCACCCAGGAAGGTTCACTGGAACGCGATTAAGCGCATTTTGAAGTACATTAAGGGTACTGCTGCCTACGGTATCTTCTTTCCTAAGAAAGAGGGAATGTTGACCTTGACCGCGTACAGTGATGCAGATTTTGCCGGGGACAAAGCTACAAGAAAGTCAACAACGGGCTACGTAATCCAAGCTTCAAATGCATCGATAATTTGGGGTTCGCAGAAACAGAAATCCGTAGCATTGTCGACAACGGAATCCGAGTACGTTGCGGCAAGTCAAACAGCCAAAGAGATAATTTGGATAAGTAGACTGATGAAAGACATAGCGGAAGATACACTGGATGTTCCTATTATGTATATAGATAACCAAAGTGCAATTAGACTTATAAAAAATCCAGAGTACCATAAGCGTACTAAACATATAGATGTTAGATTTCATTTTATAAGACAGCATTTCGAGAACAAAGCCTTTAAGCTTGAGTATGTATCTACGGGCGAGCAGAAAGCAGATATATTTACCAAAGCGCTATCTAAGTCCACTTTTAATTACCTGCGAAGTAAAATAAGCGTTTTGAATGAGAGAGATGCGAGGGACATGTCAACCCAAAGTGGGAGTGTTGTATTTAAGCTTTAAAAAAAAAGAAAAGTCTGGTTGGGTCGACATGCCGGCAGAGCGCGCTGGTCCGAGAGACCGGTTTTTTGTTTCGACCACCAAGGTGTGGCTTCCTGTTTCTTTTGGTGCTTTTCGGCTGTTGCAATAAAGATCTGTTTTGTGCAAACCGGTTTTTGGTGGTATTGTACCCTTTATACCGTAACTCTCAACAAAATGAAAAGGAAAAGGAGAAAGAAAAGCAAGACGAAGAGAAGGAGAAATGTAAAACTCAAACTAAAAATAAAAATAAAGTTAAGAACGTGAAAAGAAAATAATAAATAATATTATTGTGTTGTTTTTACAGGGTGAATGTAGTAACTGAACCAGGTGGTTATGACTATGCAACATTTTTATTAGCATCTTTTTCAAACTCCACTTGGAACAACACTGTACGTATGTATGTATGGGATTATCAGGAACCGTGTTTGTTCGTTAATCGGCACACTCGTATTTATTTCGTTAAACACAGTCACACCTACTACGTACTTTTCTTCAATCTTTCTCTCTTCCGTGCTGTCTTTTCTCGCTTTCTGGGTTATTCACCCATCAGCTGTTCGGCCGTACGCTCGCCGCGTGTTGACGGCTTTTTCGGCGGTAACCGTCTTCGCTCGTGCAAGCTCGTGGACAGCGAACGATTCGCTGTACGGCCAAAAATTCGTGCGCGATTTAATAATTTTCAACTGCACGGTTCCCTACATACAGGGTGTTCGGCCATCCATGGGAAAAATTTTAATGGGGGATTCTAGAGGTAAAAATAAGACGAAAATCAAGAATACCAATTTGTTGATGGAGGCACTGTTAAAAAGTTATTAATGTTTAAAGTTCCGCTCGTACTGAATTTTTTTCTCGAAAATGCGCAAGATTTCGGGGGTATGTCTATACATAAAAAATGATTGTCACCGACCCTCGCAACTGAAAATAATTTTTCACAGAACGATTTGAAATCTTTTTTTTTCATCGAAAAATATAGGCACCCGATTAGATTTTCGGTAAGGAATTTTTTCCTCGAAAGTGCGTAGGATTTCGGGGGTATGTGTAATGACCAAAAATGATTGTAATTGACCCCTGCAACCGAAAATAATTTTTTTAGAAAAATTTTTGAAAAATTTGTTTTTCGCCGAAAAATATCAACACATACTCGAATTTTTTTCTCGAAACTGAGTAGGATTTCGAATATATGTCTATTCACTGAAAATGCTTGTAATTGACCTCCGCAGCCGAAAATAATTTTTCCGGAACGATTTGAAATTTTTGAATTTAATTGTTAATAACTTTTTAACGAAGCCTCCATCAACAAATTGGTATTCTTGATTTTCGTCTTAGTTTGGCCTCTAGAATCTCCTATTAAAATGTTTCTCAGGGCTGGCCGAACACCCTGTATACTACTATGTTGGTCAGATACATGGTTTGTTCCGGTTTGAATCACGCAGTAATGTGGGCCCACAAAGAAGCAGTCAATTAAACCTGATTTCGATCAATATTTAAGAGGATAACACCGGTTAGGTCTGGGTTAGGTCTGGGTTATGCCCGCATCTGGCTCATGATTATGCCTTCTTCGCATACTTGTTGGCCAGATCCTGGGTTTTTTTCGGGTTTGAATCACGTAGTAATGTGGTACCACACAGTAACAGTCAATTAAACCTGGATTCGGTCAGTATTTTAGAGGATAACACCGGTTAGGTCTGGGTTAGGTCTGGGATATGCGCGCATCTGCCTTATACTTTCGCCTTTTTCGCATACTTGTTGGCCAGATCCTGGGTTTTTTTCGTGTTTGAATCACGTAGTAATGTGGTAACACACTGAAGCAGTCAATTAAACCTGGTTT
Organism: Colletes latitarsis; assembly: GCF_051014445.1. Lineage (NCBI taxonomy): Eukaryota > Metazoa > Arthropoda > Insecta > Hymenoptera > Colletidae > Colletes > Colletes latitarsis. The sequence continues at coordinate 39,509 of NW_027488373.1, read as the reverse complement.
CGATCAATATTTTAGAGGATAACACCGGTTAGGTCTGGGTTAGGTCTGGGATATGCGCGCATCTGCCTTATACTTTCGCCTTTTTCGCAAACTTGTTGGCTAGATCCTGGGTTTTTTTCGTGTTTGAATCACGTAGTAATGTGGTAACACACTGAAGCAGTCAATTAAATCTGGTTTCGATCAATATTTTAGAGGATAACACCGGTTAGGTCTGGATTAGGTCTGGGTTATGCCCGCATCTGGCTCATGATTTTGCCTTCTTCGCATACTTGTTGGCCAGATCCTGGGTTTTTTTCGGGTTTGAATCACGTAGTAATGTGGTATCACACAGAAACAGTCCATTAAACCTGGATTCGGACAGTATTTTAGAGGATAACACCGGTTAGGTCTGGGTTAGGTCTGGGTTATGCCCGCATCTGGCTCATGATTTCGCCTTCTTCGCATACGTGTTGGCCACGTGTTGGCGATAAAACTGTAAGATAAAGGATGAATTAAGTTCCAAGTCCCTAAAATTTTCCAAATCATAGATTTAAAAATGATTTAGATATTTACATGATTTTAGTGTGGGTATTTATACAAGTATGTAAATCTCTATTTATGCATAACATGTTACCCCTAAATGGGCAAGTTAATGAATTATATACATGTTAATTGTATAATAATAACCCTTTGTTCCTCATAAAAATTCACAACTGAATTGCTATCATTCTAAAAAAATCCATCCCAAAATATATTATCAAAACTAGTAATAAATTATTTGAACAAGGTGATAACAGATTTGAAATATTTAATAAAATTTAAATACCAGATATTGATAGTATTAATAAAATATAATATTAATACTATTTTGACACTGTTAGTTGATTTTAATATTAATTATAGATACTTTGATTATTGATTTATTAAAACATAAAGTTAATGAAGTCCCAGTAGATTATAAATATTTTAAAGAGCATGAATTAGCATAGAATTTCATAAAGAATTTGATGAGTGATAGAAGTAACTTGAATAATCTGAATTTTGTAGCTTTTACTATATCTTTGGATATGGAATCACAGATTCATTTTATTAATAAAAATAGAGATAGTACTGATGATTTACTCAGACTCGTTAAAGTAAGTGGGCCAAGTGGGAAGAATATTAAGATAGATGGATAGATATTGGTAAAAGTATACTTCTTGTCCTTATATAGGAAATCTTTAATATTACAAATAAACTCTTTCTGTAAAATCTTGAACTTATCATTATAATTTATAGAATTAAAGTCAACGCATCTAATAATGAAAGTGAACTGAAGTATTTTATAGACTTGTCAAGAACGTTTTTTGGTATATTCCTAGCAAACGACCCGTTCAACGATCGGGATGAGTTATACGTAATTCGATTCGTCTAATTCAGTATATTATTTCATTAGTATATGCATTTCATTATCTGCGGAAATTCGGTATTTTTACAAAGTAACTAAGTATTTTAAATATATTCTGATAGGTTCACAGGTGGAAACAAGTGACTGTCGTTACCTGTGTTCAAAATGCCAGCTAGTAAAATGCTAATTTGTTAACAATAACATTTGTTGAATGAAATTTCTGCTATTTCTGCAAATATCTCATTGAATAAATCACCATCTTTCTATTATATATACATTTACTAAATACATAATGGCTCAGGTATCCAATGAAGTTACTCTTATTGGAAATATAAAATATTGATAGTATTATATGTTAGAAAAAAGTGGTGTCTTCAATTTAATTCATGTAAGCATCAGTAATGAGATCTTGAAAATTGACGCTGTGATTAATTTTCAAATGGCCTCTGTGCCATTATTTCTACAACAAAATGTTGATTCATCAGTCTCTATCTACTCTACCCTTCCACAATTGCTGCGCAGTATTTTTATTTAATGTTAGTTATATAATATCACGACATTGCTCATAATTATATGTTAGCATATATGGTAATTTTAAAACAATATCTGTAACTGAGTTTGTTTTTAGAAAACCACGTTCTTTGCTTTTCAAATATCTTTATATAATGCAATGGCTTTTAAAAACTAAGGGTATAAACATCTCACCGTAAACCGTAAATAGTTTACATTTTAAAGATCCAGAAACAGGCGCTCATACGAATAAAACAGAAACTACGTGGAAGCATAGTAAACACTTTTTGCCTGAATATTGTCGGTTAGTATTTGCAGTTCCACACGTTTTTTAATATGTTTTTCTAACATATAATACAAAATAATAAATATTATATTTTCTATTTTCAGCAAAAAAGATAATTTCATTGGGTACTTAAGCCATTACGTGTTTTATAAACCTTCCAAGCAAGGAAAGGATGATTTATTTAATCAGTTCTTAAAAGAAATTTCAGAAATTTCATTTGATGATGATTGATTCTGTAAAAAATCAAAATATACCAGACTTAGATGATAATGAAATTTAATAATAAAAACAAGTTAAACCAACGTACTGCGTGCAATAGTAATTTACTATATATTGTAAACACTGTCAGCGGCGGGGAGACATTTTTTACTGTTGCTGCATGTACTGTCTACATACCTGGTTTTAATACTGTCCACCTGACCGACTCGTGGAAGTTCTATGCCTAAAAAAATGATTTTTATGCATCATACAAATTCTTCTACAAATTCCCATTTGACAATGTAGAATAGATCCAATTAGATAAATTATTTATAATTTTTAAAATGAACATAGCAACGATTTAATGTTAATCATTACATTACCAATCTTTCCAGATATTAGTTTAAAACCATCGCCAACTTTAATATCAACCGGGTTTTGTAGATTTTTGGATTCATAAAAGTACTCATCTGTGTTTATTATGTGATCTGAGCAACCACTATCTAGTAGCCATTTAATATTTCTACTTCTTCTATTTTGCTACTTTTCATTACTTCAACCTTGAATGAATTGTAATTTCTACTGTCATCTAGACTCGAATTTCCAGCCACTTTTGTATCGTGTCTATTTTGTATATGTTTGAAAAGGTTGCATTTTGTAATAATTATTAAAGTTTTCTGGGCAGTAACGTTGGATGTGCCCTGACTTATTACACTTGTAACGTACCGCTTCAGTAGTCGTTGCACTGCTATGCTGATTATCCTTTGAATTGAGATACTTGTTCTGATTGCGTTGTACGTGTCGAAACCTATGACCTCTAGGATTTTTAGTTAAATTTGAACTAAACGTGCGAGTGTAATTTCTGCTGTACTCAAAGTAGTAACTTTTACCGTTTCTCTTTTGATACTCTAACAGTAATTTAGATTTTACATACTCAACTGTTTTCTCCTTCGTTGGCAGTGCATCAATAATATCAACAATACGTGAGAAGTTAACGTTAATAACAGATAATTCAATTTATCCTCTTCATTCACAGTCTCACCAGTATTTTTGAGCCTATTTATATGCGTTTCAAATTCGTTAAAGAAGTCACTTGGATTTTCACCTTCTTTCATTTTTAATTCTAACAATCTTCTTTTACACAATAGCTTTACTGCACTGTTTTTAACTAGATAAATTTCGTCAAGCTTTGCAATCATATTTTTCGCAGTCGTTTCTGATATTATTAATTCTAACTGAGTGTTTGAAATACTGTTTACGATGTAACTTTTTGCTTTAATTTCCTTTTTTATTCCAATCTTCGACTCTTATTTCAGCCGGTCTTTCATCATGTAGAATAACCTCGTTACAGTCTTTCATTTCTAAAAATAAATTTAGCCTGAATTTCCAGTTCCATAAAATATTTGTAACATGAAATCGTCCTTTTTTTCACTTGCCATGCTTCAAACTTAGGTTATCTTCCTTTCACAACTAAATTTCTTTTCTTTACTGTTAACGAACAAACCACGGACCTCTGCTACCATGTTAAAATACTGTTTATATTATTTATTATAATGAATCTTGTTACAAAACAAACACACTTATTTTCCATTGTGAAAAGAAAACTTAAAAACTAAAAGAACATTCCTCGACGTGTGCTTCTCTCACAAACACACACACACTCCTAAACACTAAAGAAACTAACGAATTTTAAGTCATATTTCTAACAATAACAGTAACAGTTTATAAAAAAATAACGAATTTCCACAGATGCATAGAAATGCATATCAATAATGTACTGAATTAGGCGAATCGAATAATGTATAACTCACCCCGATCCGTGAACGGGCCTAGCGTTTGCTAGGAATGTTCCATAACTTTTCAACAAAGTCTAAAATTTTTCCCAAGGATTTTTGAATACCTATACACTGTATAGATATCCTGTTTCCTTCAACCGAACGACACGTGTCCCTAAAAAATATATTTATAAAGTAAGTCGGTCAAGTAGGAAGAATATTCAGATATTTAAGAATATGAATATATTGGTAAAAATATCCATTCCTCTTACCTTTATGTCCTGTGTATTGGATAATATAGATTTACATACTTTTACCGCTGAATTCGAAATTCTGAACTAAACATAGGTACAGGACTCGTCAAAACCGTTTTTCATTCTTTTTATAGTTTTATCTGTTTTCCAAAAAACAACCAATTAAATTAAGTTGCAAGAATGCAAAAGCGATAAAACTTACAGAGGCTTTAAATGTTTACTTAAGACTTTGCCTTTTGTAAAAACCGGCGATATTGGCTGTGTGTGTGTGTGTGTAAATCGTCGTACGTTCGTGCCCGGTGCAGTAAAACACGTGCATCGATCTAGGTTACGTACGTTCCTCACGTGCCACTTTCTCAATCTATACTTTTAAATAAAAATTTTCGATGAGGTGCATTTGTAGCTATTACGTGTAGCATCATGAGCAAACTCTTAGAAAATCACTCCTACTCCTCGTTTGGACAGAATTTTTACTTTCATGATTTTAGCGAAAAGTCGTTTTCCTGCTCGGGGAACACATATGTACAGGGTGTTCGGCCACCCCTGGGAAAAATTTTAATGGGGGATTCTAGATGCCAAAATACGAAAATACAGACGAAAATCAAGAATACCAATTTGTTGATGGAGGCTACGTTAAAAAGTTATTAACAATTAAACTCAAAAATTTCAAATCGTTCTGGAAAAATTGTTATCGGTTGCGGGGATCAATTACAATCATTTTTGGTGAATACACATACCTCCGAAATCTTACCCACTTTCGAGATAAAAATTCGAGAATGTGTGAAATTTGTTCGATGGAAAAGAAAAATTTCAAATCGTTTTGGAAAAATTATCTTCGGTTGCGGGGGTTACTTACAACCATTTTGGGTGAATCGTCATACCCCCCTAATCATGCGCATTTTCGAGAAAGAAATTCAGTACGGGCGGAACTTTAAACGTTAATAACTTTTAAATAAAGCCTCCATTAACAAATTGGTATTCTTGATTTTCGTCTTACTTTGGTCTCTAGAATCCCCCGGGAGAAATTGTAATGGGAGATTCTAGAGGTTAAAGTAGAACGAAAATCAAGAATACCAATTTGTTGATGGGGTAATACGATACTAAACAAGTTATTGACGTTTAAAGTTCCGCTCTTACTTTCGAATTTTTTTCTCGAAAATGCGCAGGATTTCGTATGTGGTATGTCTATTCACCGAAAATAATTGTAATTGACCCCCGAAACCGAAAGTAATTTTTTCAGAACGATTTGAAATTTTCTTTTTCTTTCGTCGAAAAATTTAGGCACTGCCTGTCGATTTTTCTTAAAAATTCCTTTCTGATTTTTATTCAGTTTGTAAAATAGTTGTTTAATAATACTCTTTGTGTAGGTACCCATGAGCTCTACTCGCGAAAAAAAAACGTTTCATTGGAATATATTCACTATTCACTATATCAGTAGGAGTTGCGGGGGCTGTTTGAAAATTTGACCAGTTATATGGGATTTTTCTCACTTTACGGGGTCAAGGAACAACTTTTCCAACATCTCTACATATTCTCCATTAAAATATGCGTTGTGTTGCTGTTTGAAACATTAAAATCGTTCGATCCGGCTGTCGACCAAAAAAAAAAAATGCTTGTTACTGACCCCTGCAACGAAAACTAATTCTTCCAAGACGATTCGAAATTCTTTTTTACTTGAATTTTTTTTGTCGAAACTGAGTAGGATTTCGGGGGTACGATTCTAACTGACCTCCGCGACCAAAAATAATTTTTTCAGAACGATTTGAAATTTTTTTATTTAATGTTATTAATAACTACTTTTTAACGAAACCTCAGTCGAAAAATTGATATTCTTAATTTTCGTCTTATTTTGGCTTCTAGAATCTCCCATTAAAATTTTTCCCAGGTGTGGCCAAACACCCTGTATATATTAAATCAATATTAATGAAATTACACCTTGACCGAATTCATTTCAATCCCCACACTAATACATATATTGTGTGTATGTACCATAAATGGTCGAGAATGGAGTCACCTTTCCTATACTGGTATTATTAGATGGTCGCAGGTCCTGCATAAATTTCAATTTACATAATTTTTGTTTTGAGTAAACTCATTTTACTTTTTTGTATATTATTACCTAATGCAACTCATATTTTCCAGCCATGCGATGTAGGAATATTTAGACGATTAAAAGTTGCATGGCGAAGGGTAGTGCAGGAACATAGACAAAGTACGTAGGTAGACTAAACCCATTACGAAGGTGAATTTCGCACCAATATATATATCATACCATATATAAATTCCATGAAGAAGGAAATGCTTTTAAAGCTTGTGGTGGCCTATGACTGTTTAACTCAAATACAATTTACTACACAAAACGTATTTCAGAAAGAAGAAAATAAATTAGAATTCATGTCGCCAGATGAAACTGACATCAATGACAGCAATATAGGTAGTTTTACATAGCATTCAAGAGCATATTCCAGATGATCTGAGAGGGGAACAATTTTCTTTTCTATATAGAAAATATTAAAATACAATCGGGACACAACTAAGACACAACACAAGACACAACTCGCAGAGAGAAAGCACTGCTGATGTTCAACGCAGTGCAGTTCATAGTAACAGTAAAACCAATACCAGTGTAGAAGACTAATTTAACAACGTTTCGCTAGAAGAAACTAATATATGATATACTGATCATTAATTAACTTTAATATTTCATGACAATGATGCTTTTACTTTTTTCTAATGGGAATTGTTTTGTTTCCGATGGTACTGAAATCAAACTACATTAATTCTACAACGTTACTTTACTTATTTTCTCGTAAAGACAAAGATTCTTCAGAATCTATTCTGGATAAACATTATCAACATTATCAAAAGATTGAAAAAACAACAAAGAAAAGAAAAGAAAAGAAAAGAAATATAGAAAGAGTGTGTGCAATCAAAGTTACATCAAAGACATGAAAATAGGCTCAGCTTGAAAAAATAGAAGCAATTGATAACCAGGAAAAAGAAAAACAAAGAATGAAAGAAGAACGATTAGAAAAGAAAAAAACAAGCCGAGAAATTAAAAGAAGAAAAGCTATTGAAAAAAGAAAGAAAAACAGAAAAATGAAAAGGAAAAGGAGAAAGAAAAGCAAGACGAAGAGAAGGAGAAATGTAAAACTCAAACTAAAAATAAAAATAAAGTTAAGAACGTGAAAAGAAAATAATAAATAATATTATTGTGTTGTTTTTACAGGGTGAATGTAGTAACTGAACCAGGTGGTTATGACTATGCAACATTTTTATTAGCATCTTTTTCAAACTCCACTTGGAACAACACTGTACGTATGTATGTATGGGATTATCAGGAACCGTGTTTGTTCGTTAATCGGCACACTCGTATTTATTTCGTTAAACACAGTCACACCTACTACGTACTTTTCTTCAATCTTTCTCTCTTCCGTGCTGTCTTTTCTCGCTTTCTGGGTTATTCACCCATCAGCTGTTCGGCCGTACGCTCGCCGCGTGTTGACGGCTTTTTCGGCGGTAACCGTCTTCGCTCGTGCAAGCTCGTGGACAGCGAACGATTCGCTGTACGGCCAAAAATTCGTGCGCGATTTAATAATTTTCAACTGCACGGTTCCCTACATACAGGGTGTTCGGCCATCCATGGGAAAAATTTTAATGGGGGATTCTAGAGGTAAAAATAAGACGAAAATCAAGAATACCAATTTGTTGATGGAGGCACTGTTAAAAAGTTATTAATGTTTAAAGTTCCGCTCGTACTGAATTTTTTTCTCGAAAATGCGCAAGATTTCGGGGGTATGTCTATACATAAAAAATGATTGTCACCGACCCTCGCAACTGAAAATAATTTTTCACAGAACGATTTGAAATCTTTTTTTTTCATCGAAAAATATAGGCACCCGATTAGATTTTCGGTAAGGAATTTTTTCCTCGAAAGTGCGTAGGATTTCGGGGGTATGTGTAATGACCAAAAATGATTGTAATTGACCCCTGCAACCGAAAATAATTTTTTTAGAAAAATTTTTGAAAAATTTGTTTTTCGCCGAAAAATATCAACACATACTCGAATTTTTTTCTCGAAACTGAGTAGGATTTCGAATATATGTCTATTCACTGAAAATGCTTGTAATTGACCTCCGCAGCCGAAAATAATTTTTCCGGAACGATTTGAAATTTTTGAATTTAATTGTTAATAACTTTTTAACGAAGCCTCCATCAACAAATTGGTATTCTTGATTTTCGTCTTAGTTTGGCCTCTAGAATCTCCTATTAAAATGTTTCTCAGGGCTGGCCGAACACCCTGTATACTACTATGTTGGTCAGATACATGGTTTGTTCCGGTTTGAATCACGCAGTAATGTGGGCCCACAAAGAAGCAGTCAATTAAACCTGATTTCGATCAATATTTAAGAGGATAACACCGGTTAGGTCTGGGTTAGGTCTGGGATATGCGCGCATCTGCCTTATACTTTCGCCTTTTTCGCATACTTGTTGGCCAGATCCTGGGTTTTTTTCGTGTTTGAATCACGTAGTAATGTGGTAACACACTGAAGCAGTCAATTAAACCTGGTTTCGATCAATATTTTAGAGGATAACACCGGTTAGGTCTGGGTTAGGTCTGGGATATGCGCGCATCTGCCTTATACTTTCGCCTTTTTCGCAAACTTGTTGGCTAGATCCTGGGTTTTTTTCGTGTTTGAATCACGTAGTAATGTGGTAACACACTGAAGCAGTCAATTAAACCTGGAATCGGACAGTATTTTAGAGGATAACACCGGTTAGGTCTGGGTTAGGTCTGGGATATGCGCGCATCTGGCTTATACTTTCGCCTTTTTCGCAAACTTGTTGGCTAGATCCTGGGTTTTTTTCGTGTTTGAATCACGTAGTAATGTGGTAACACACTGAAGCAGTCAATTAAACCTGGATTCGGACAGTATTTTAGCGGATAACACCGGTTAGGTCTGGGTTAGGTCTGGGTTATGCCCGCATCTGGCTCATGATTATGCCTTCTTCGCATACTTGTTGGCCAGATCCTGGGTTTTTTTCGTGTTTGAATCACGTAGTAATGTGGTAACACACTGAAGCAGTCAATTAAACCTGGTTTCGATCAATATTTTAGAGGATAACACCGGTTAGGTCTGGGTTAGGTCTGGGATATGCGCGCATCTGCCTTATACTTTCGCCTTTTTCGCAAACTTGTTGGCTAGATCCTGGGTTTTTTTCGTGTTTGAATCACGTAGTAATGTGGTAACACACTGAAGCAGTCAATTAAATCTGGTTTCGATCAATATTTTAGAGGATAACACCGGTTAGGTCTGGGTTAGGTCTGGGATATGCGCGCATCTGCCTTATACTTTCGCCTTTTTCGCAAACTTGTTGGCTAGATCCTGGGTTTTTTTCGGGTTTGAATCACGTAGTAATGTGGTACCACACAGTAACAGTCAATTAAACCTGGATTCGGTCAGTATTTTAGAGGATAACACCGGTTAGGTCTGGGTTAGGTCTGGGTTATGCCCGCATCTGGCTCATGATTATGCCTTCTTCGCATACTTGTTGGCCAGATCCTGGGTTTTTTTCGGGTTTGAATCACGTAGTAATGTGGTATCACACAGAAACAGTCCATTAAACCTGGATTCGGACAGTATTTTAGAGGATAACACCGGTTAGGTCTGGGTTAGGTCTGGGTTATGCCCGCATCTGGCTCATGATTTCGCCTTCTTCGCATACGTGTTGGCCACGTGTTGGCGATAAAACTGTAAGATAAAGGATGAATTAAGTTCCAAGTCCCTAAAATTTTCCAAATCATAGATTTAAAAATGATTTAGATATTTACATGATTTTAGTGTGGGTATTTATACAAGTATGTAAATCTCTATTTATGCATAACATGTTACCCCTAAATGGGCAAGTTAATGAATTATATACATGTTAATTGTATAATAATAACCCTTTGTTCCTCATAAAAATTCATAACTGAATTGCTATCATTCTAAAAAAATCCATCCCAAAATATATTGTCAAAACTAGTAATAAATTATTTGAACAAGGTGATAACAGATTTGAAATATTTAATAAAATTTAAATACCAGTAGTATTAATAAAAGATAATATTAATACTATTTTGACACTGTTAGTTGATTTTAATATTAATTATAGATACTTTGATTATTGATTTATTAAAACATAAAGTTAATGAAGTCCCAGTAGATTATAAATATTTTAAAGAGCATGAATTAGCATAGAATTTCATAAAGAATTTGATGAGTGATAGAAGTAACTTGAATAATCTGAATTTTGTAGCTTTTACTATATCTTTGGATATGGAATCACAGATTCATTTTATTAATAAAAATAGAGATAGTACTGATGATTTACTCAGACTCGTTAAAGTAAGTGGGCCAAGTGGGAAGAATATTAAGATAGATGGATAGATATTGGTAAAAGTATACTTCTTGTCCTTATATAGGAAATCTTTAATATTACAAATAAACTCTTTCTGTAAAATCTTGAACTTATCATTATAATTTATAGAATTAAAGTCAACGCATCTAATAATGAAAGTGAACTGAAGTATTTTATAGACTTGTCAAGAACGTTTTTTGGTATATTTCTAGCAAACGACCCGTTCAACGATCGGGATGAGTTATACGTAATTCGATTCGTCTAATTCAGTATATTATTTCATTAGTATATGCATTTCATTATCTGCGGAAATTCGGTATTTTTACAAAGTAACTAAGTATTTTAAATATATTCTGATAGGTTCACAGGTGGAAACAAGTGACTGTCGTTACCTGTGTTCAAAATGCCAGCTAGTAAAATGCTAATTTGTTAACAATAACATTTGTTGAATGAAATTTCTGCTATTTCTGCAAATATCTCATTGAATAAATCACCATCTTTCTATTATATATACATTTACTAAATACATAATGGCTCAGGTATCCAATGAAGTTACTCTTATTGGAAATATAAAATATTGATAGTATTATATGTTAGAAAAAAGTGGTGTCTTCAATTTAATTCATGTAAGCATCAGTAATGAGATCTTGAAAATTGACGCTGTGATTAATTTTCAAATGGCCTCTGTGCCATTATTTCTACAACAAAATGTTGATTCATCAGTCTCTATCTACTCTACCCTTCCACAATTGCTGCGCAGTATTTTTATTTAATGTTAGTTATATAATATCACGACATTGCTCATAATTATATGTTAGCATATATGGTAATTTTAAAACAATATCTGTAACTGAGTTTGTTTTTAGAAAACCACGTTCTTTGCTTTTCAAATATCTTTATATAATGCAATGGCTTTTAAAAACTAAGGGTATAAACATCTCACCGTAAACCGTAAATAGTTTACATTTTAAAGATCCAGAAACAGGCGCTCATACGAATAAAACAGAAACTACGTGGAAGCATAGTAAACACTTTTTGCCTGAATATTGTCGGTTAGTATTTGCAGTTCCACACGTTTTTTAATATGTTTTTCTAACATATAATACAAAATAATAAATATTATATTTTCTATTTTCAGCAAAAAAGATAATTTCATTGGGTACTTAAGCCATTACGTGTTTTATAAACCTTCCAAGCAAGGAAAGGATGATTTATTTAATCAGTTCTTAAAAGAAATTTCAGAAATTTCATTTGATGATGATTGATTCTGTAAAAAATCAAAATATACCAGACTTAGATGATAATGAAATTTAATAATAAAAACAAGTTAAACCAACGTACTGCGTGCAATAGTAATTTACTATATATTGTAAACACTGTCAGCGGCGGGGAGACATTTTTTACTGTTGCTGCATGTACTGTCTACATACCTGGTTTTAATACTGTCCACCTGACCGACTCGTGGAAGTTCTATGCCTAAAAAAATGATTTTTATGCATCATACAAATTCTTCTACAAATTCCCATTTGACAATGTAGAATAGATCCAATTAGATAAATTATTTATAATTTTTAAAATGAACATAGCAACGATTTAATGTTAATCATTACATTACCAATCTTTCCAGATATTAGTTTAAAACCATCACCAACTTTAATATCAACCGGGTTTTGTAGATTTTTGGATTCATAAAAGTACTCATCTGTGTTTATTATGTGATCTGAGCAACCACTATCTAGTAGCCATTTAATATTTCTACTTCTTCTATTTTGCTACTTTTCATTACTTCAACCTTGAATGAATTGTAATTTCTACTGTCATCTAGACTCGAATTTCCAGCCACTTTTGTATCGTGTCTATTTTGTATATGTTTGAAAAGGTTGCCTTTTGTAATAATTATTAAAGTTTTCTGGGCAGTAACGTTGGATGTGCCCTGACTTATTACACTTGTAACGTACCGCTTCAGTAGTCGTTGCACTGCTATGCTGATTATCCTTTGAATTGAGATACTTGTTCTGATTGCGTTGTACGTGTCGAAACCTATGACCTCTAGGATTTTTAGTTAAATTTGAACTAAACGTGCGAGTGTAATTTCTGCTGTACTCAAAGTAGTAACTTTTACCGTTTCTCTTTTGATACTCTAACAGTAATTTAGATTTTACATACTCAACTGTTTTCTCCTTCGTTGGCAGTGCATCAATAATATCAACAATACGTGAGAAGTTAACGTTAATAACAGATAATTCAATTTATCCTCTTCATTCACAGTCTCACCAGTATTTTTGAGCCTATTTATATGCGTTTCAAATTCGTTAAAGAAGTCACTTGGATTTTCACCTTCTTTCATTTTTAATTCTAACAATCTTCTTTTACACAATAGCTTTACTGCACTGTTTTTAACTAGATAAATTTCGTCAAGCTTTGCAATCATATTTTTCGCAGTCGTTTCTGATATTATTAATTCTAACTGAGTGTTTGAAATACTGTTTACGATGTAACTTTTTGCTTTAATTTCCTTTTTTATTCCAATCTTCGACTCTTATTTCAGCCGGTCCTTTCATCATGTAGAATAACCTCGTTACAGTCTTTCATTTCTAAAAATAAATTTAGCCTGAATTTCCAGTTCCATAAAATATTTGTAACATGAAATCGTCCTTTTTTTCACTTGCCATGCTTCAAACTTAGGTTATCTTCCTTTCACAACTAAATTTCTTTTCTTTACTGTTAACGAACAAACCACGGACCTCTGCTACCATGTTAAAATACTGTTTATATTATTTATTATAATGAATCTTGTTACAAAACAAACACACTTATTTTCCATTGTGAAAAGAAAACTTAAAAACTAAAAGAACATTCCTCGACGTGTGCTTCTCTCACAAACACACACACACTCCTAAACACTAAAGAAACTAACGAATTTTAAGTCATATTTCTAACAATAACAGTAACAGTTTATAAAAAAATAACGAATTTCCACAGATGCATAGAAATGCATATCAATAATGTACTGAATTAGGCGAATCGAATAATGTATAACTCACCCCGATCCGTGAACGGGCCTAGCGTTTGCTAGGAATGTTCCATAACTTTTCAACAAAGTCTAAAATTTTTCCCAAGGATTTTTGAATACCTATACACTGTATAGATATCCTGTTTCCTTCAACCGAACGACACGTGTCCCTAAAAAATATATTTATAAAGTAAGTCGGTCAAGTAGGAAGAATATTCAGATATTTAAGAATATGAATATATTGGTAAAAATATCCATTCCTCTTACCTTTATGTCCTGTGTATTGGATAATATAGATTTACATACTTTTACCGCTGAATTCGAAATTCTGAACTAAACATAGGTACAGGACTCGTCAAAACCGTTTTTCATTCTTTTTATAGTTTTATCTGTTTTCCAAAAAACAACCAATTAAATTAAGTTGCAAGAATGCAAAAGCGATAAAACTTACAGAGGCTTTAAATGTTTACTTAAGACTTTGCCTTTTGTAAAAACCGGCGATATTGGCTGTGTGTGTGTGTGTGTGTAAATCGTCGTACGTTCGTGCCCGGTGCAGTAAAACACGTGCATCGATCTAGGTTACGTACGTTCCTCACGTGCCACTTTCTCAATCTATACTTTTAAATAAAAATTTTCGATGAGGTGCATTTGTAGCTATTACGTGTAGCATCATGAGCAAACTCTTAGAAAATCACTCCTACTCCTCGTTTGGACAGAATTTTTACTTTCATGATTTTAGCGAAAAGTCGTTTTCCTGCTCGGGGAACACATATGTACAGGGTGTTCGGCCACCCCTGGGAAAAATTTTAATGGGGGATTCTAGATGCCAAAATACGAAAATACAGACGAAAATCAAGAATACCAATTTGTTGATAGAGGCTACGTTAAAAAGTTATTAACAATTAAACTCAAAAATTTCAAATCGTTCTGGAAAAATTGTTATCGGTTGCGGGGGTCAATTACAATCATTTTTGGTGAATACACATACCTCCGAAATCTTACCCACTTTCGAGATAAAAATTCGAGAATGTGTGAAATTTGTTCGATGGAAAAGAAAAATTTCAAATCGTTTTGGAAAAATTATCTTCGGTTGCGGGGGTTACTTACAACCATTTTGGGTGAATCGTCATACCTCCCTAATCATGCGCATTTTCGAGAAAGAAATTCAGTACGGGCGGAACTTTAAACGTTAATAACTTTTTAATAAAGCCTCCATTAACAAATTGGTATTCTTGATTTTCGTCTTACTTTGGTCTCTAGAATCCCCCGGGAGAAATTGTAATGGGAGATTCTAGAGGTTAAAGTAGAACGAAAATCAAGAATACCAATTTGTTGATGGGGTAATACGATACTAAACAAGTTATTGACGTTTAAAGTTCCGCTCTTACTTTCGAATTTTTTTCTCGAAAATGCGCAGGATTTCGTATGTGGTATGTCTATTCACCGAAAATAATTGTAATTGACCCCCGAAACCGAAAGTAATTTTTTCAGAACGATTTGAAATTTTCTTTTTCTTTCGTCGAAAAATTTAGGCACTGCCTGTCGATTTTTCTTAAAAATTCCTTTCTGATTTTTATTCAGTTTGTAAAATAGTTGTTTAATAATACTCTTTGTGTAGGTACCCATGAGCTCTACTCGCGAAAAAAAAACGTTTCATTGGAATATATTCACTATTCACTATATCAGTAGGAGTTGCGGGGGCTGTTTGAAAATTTGACCAGTTATATGGGATTTTTCTCACTTTACGGGGTCAAGGAACAACTTTTCCAACATCTCTACATATTCTCCATTAAAATATGCGTTGTGTTGCTGTTTGAAACATTAAAATCGTTCGATCCGGCTGTCGACCAAAAAAAAAAAATGCTTGTTACTGACCCCTGCAACGAAAACTAATTCTTCCAAGACGATTCGAAATTCTTTTTTACTTGAATTTTTTTTGTCGAAACTGAGTAGGATTTCGGGGGTACGATTCTAACTGACCTCCGCGACCAAAAATAATTTTTTCAGAACGATTTGAAATTTTTTTATTTAATGTTATTAATAACTACTTTTTAACGAAACCTCAGTCGAAAAATTGATATTCTTAATTTTCGTCTTATTTTGGCTTCTAGAATCTCCCATTAAAATTTTTCCCAGGTGTGGCCAAACACCCTGTATATATTAAATCAATATTAATGAAATTACACCTTGACCGAATTCATTTCAATCCCCACACTAATACATATATTGTGTGTATGTACCATAAATGGTCGAGAATGGAGTCACCTTTCCTATACTGGTATTATTAGATGGTCGCAGGTCCTGCATAAATTTCAATTTACATAATTTTTGTTTTGAGTAAACTCATTTTACTTTTTTGTATATTATTACCTAATGCAACTCATATTTTCCAGCCATGCGATGTAGGAATATTTAGACGATTAAAAGTTGCATGGCGAAGGGTAGTGCAGGAACATAGACAAAGTACGTAGGTAGACTAAACCCATTACGAAGGTGAATTTCGCACCAATATATATATCATACCATATATAAATTCCATGAAGAAGGAAATGCTTTTAAAGCTTGTGGTGGCCTATGACCGTTTAACTCAAATACAATTTACTACACAAAACGTATTTCAGAAAGAAGAAAATAAATTAGAATTCATGTCGCCAGATGAAACTGACATCAATGACAGCAATATAGGTAGTTTTACATAGCATTCAAGAGCATATTCCAGATGATCTGAGAGGGGAACAATTTTCTTTTCTATATAGAAAATATTAAAATACAATCGGGACACAACTAAGACACAACACAAGACACAACTCGCAGAGAGAAAGCACTGCTGATGTTCAACGCAGTGCAGTTCATAGTAACAGTAAAACCAATACCAGTGTAGAAGACTAATTTAACAACGTTTCGCTAGAAGAAACTAATATATGATATACTGATCATTAATTAACTTTAATATTTCATGACAATGATGCTTTTACTTTTTTCTAATGGGAATTGTTTTGTTTCCGATGGTACTGAAATCAAACTACATTAATTCTACAACGTTACTTTACTTATTTTCTCGTAAAGACAAAGATTCTTCAGAATCTATTCTGGATAAACATTATCAACATTATCAAAAGATTGAAAAAACAACAAAGAAAAGAAAAGAAAAGAAAAGAAATATAGAAAGAGTGTGTGCAATCAAAGTTACATCAAAGACATGAAAATAGGCTCAGCTTGAAAAAATAGAAGCAATTGATAACCAGGAAAAAGAAAAACAAAGAATGAAAGAAGAACGATTAGAAAAGAAAAAAACAAGCCGAGAAATTAAAAGAAGAAAAGCTATTGAAAAAAGAAAGAAAAACAGAAAAATGAAAAGGAAAAGGAGAAAGAAAAGCAAGACGAAGAGAAGGAGAAATGTAAAACTCAAACTAAAAATAAAAATAAAGTTAAGAACGTGAAAAGAAAATAATAAATAATATTATTGTGTTGTTTTTACAGGGTGAATGTAGTAACTGAACCAGGTGGTTATGACTATGCAACATTTTTATTAGCATCTTTTTCAAACTCCACTTGGAACAACACTGTACGTATGTATGTATGGGATTATCAGGAACCGTGTTTGTTCGTTAATCGGCACACTCGTATTTATTTCGTTAAACACAGTCACACCTACTACGTACTTTTCTTCAATCTTTCTCTCTTCCGTGCTGTCTTTTCTCGCTTTCTGGGTTATTCACCCATCAGCTGTTCGGCCGTACGCTCGCCGCGTGTTGACGGCTTTTTCGGCGGTAACCGTCTTCGCTCGTGCAAGCTCGTGGACAGCGAACGATTCGCTGTACGGCCAAAAATTCGTGCGCGATTTAATAATTTTCAACTGCACGGTTCCCTACATACAGGGTGTTCGGCCATCCATGGGAAAAATTTTAATGGGGGATTCTAGAGGTAAAAATAAGACGAAAATCAAGAATACCAATTTGTTGATGGAGGCACTGTTAAAAAGTTATTAATGTTTAAAGTTCCGCTCGTACTGAATTTTTTTCTCGAAAATGCGCAAGATTTCGGGGGTATGTCTATACATAAAAAATGATTGTCACCGACCCTCGCAACTGAAAATAATTTTTCACAGAACGATTTGAAATCTTTTTTTTTCATCGAAAAATATAGGCACCCGATTAGATTTTCGGTAAGGAATTTTTTCCTCGAAAGTGCGTAGGATTTCGGGGGTATGTGTAATGACCAAAAATGATTGTAATTGACCCCTGCAACCGAAAATAATTTTTTTAGAAAAATTTTTGAAAAATTTGTTTTTCGCCGAAAAATATCAACACATACTCGAATTTTTTTCTCGAAACTGAGTAGGATTTCGAATATATGTCTATTCACTGAAAATGCTTGTAATTGACCTCCGCAGCCGAAAATAATTTTTCCGGAACGATTTGAAATTTTTGAATTTAATTGTTAATAACTTTTTAACGAAGCCTCCATCAACAAATTGGTATTCTTGATTTTCGTCTTAGTTTGGCCTCTAGAATCTCCTATTAAAATGTTTCTCAGGGCTGGCCGAACACCCTGTATACTACTATGTTGGTCAGATACATGGTTTGTTCCGGTTTGAATCACGCAGTAATGTGGGCCCACAAAGAAGCAGTCAATTAAACCTGATTTCGATCAATATTTAAGAGGATAACACCGGTTAGGTCTGGGTCAGGTCTGGGTTATGCCAGCATCTGGCTCATGATTATGCCTTCTTCGCATACTTGTTGGCCAGATCCTGGGTTTTTTTCGGGTTTGAATCACGTAGTAATGTGGTACCACACAGTAACAGTCAATTAAACCTGGATTCGGTCAGTATTTTAGAGGATAACACCGGTTAGGTCTGGGTTAGGTCTGGGTTATGCCCGCATCTGGCTCATGATTATGCCTTCTTCGCATACTTGTTGGCCAGATCCTGGGTTTTTTTCGTGTTTGAATCACGTAGTAATGTGGTAACACACTGAAGCAGTCAATTAAACCTGGTTTCGATCAATATTTTAGAGGATAACACCGGTTAGGTCTGGGTTAGGTCTGGGATATGCGCGCATCTGCCTTATACTTTCGCCTTTTTCGCAAACTTGTTGGCTAGATCCTGGGTTTTTTTCGTGTTTGAATCACGTAGTAATGTGGTAACACACTGAAGCAGTCAATTAAACCTGGAATCGGACAGTATTTTAGAGGATAACACCGGTTAGGTCTGGGTTAGGTCTGGGATATGCGCGCATCTGGCTTATACTTTCGCCTTTTTCGCAAACTTGTTGGCTAGATCCTGGGTTTTTTTCGTGTTTGAATCACGTAGTAATGTGGTAACACACTGAAGCAGTCAATTAAACCTGGATTCGGACAGTATTTTAGCGGATAACACCGGTTAGGTCTGGGTTAGGTCTGGGTTATGCCCGCATCTGGCTCATGATTATGCCTTCTTCGCATACTTGTTGGCCAGATCCTGGGTTTTTTTCGGGTTTGAATCACGTAGTAATGTGGTACCACACAGTAACAGTCAATTAAACCTGGATTCGGTCAGTATTTTAGAGGATAACACCGGTTAGGTCTGGGTTAGGTCTGGGTTATGCCCGCATCTGGCTCATGATTATGCCTTCTTCGCATACTTGTTGGCCAGATCCTGGGTTTTTTTCGTGTTTGAATCACGTAGTAATGTGGTAACACACTGAAGCAGTCAATTAAACCTGGTTTCGATCAATATTTTAGAGGATAACACCGGTTAGGTCTGGGTTAGGTCTGGGATATGCGCGCATCTGCCTTATACTTTCGCCTTTTTCGCAAACTTGTTGGCTAGATCCTGGGTTTTTTTCGTGTTTGAATCACGTAGTAATGTGGTAACACACTGAAGCAGTCAATTAAATCTGGTTTCGATCAATATTTTAGAGGATAACACCGGTTAGGTCTGGATTAGGTCTGGGTTATGCCCGCATCTGGCTCATGATTTCGCCTTCTTCGCATACGTGTTGGCCACGTGTTGGCGATAAAACTGTAAGATAAAGGATGAATTAAGTTCCAAGTCCCTAAAATTTTCCAAATCATAGATTTAAAAATGATTTAGATATTTACATGATTTTAGTGTGGGTATTTATACAAGTATGTAAATCTCTATTTATGCATAACATGTTACCCCTAAATGGGCAAGTTAATGAATTATATACATGTTAATTGTATAATAATAACCCTTTGTTCCTCATAAAAATTCACAACTGAATTGCTATCATTCTAAAAAAATCCATCCCAAAATATATTATCAAAACTAGTAATAAATTATTTGAACAAGGTGATAACAGATTTGAAATATTTAATAAAATTTAAATACCAGATATTGATAGTATTAATAAAATATAATATTAATACTATTTTGACACTGTTAGTTGATTTTAATATTAATTATAGATACTTTGATTATTGATTTATTAAAACATAAAGTTAATGAAGTCCCAGTAGATTATAAATATTTTAAAGAGCATGAATTAGCATAGAATTTCATAAAGAATTTGATGAGTGATAGAAGTAACTTGAATAATCTGAATTTTGTAGCTTTTACTATATCTTTGGATATGGAATCACAGATTCATTTTATTAATAAAAATAGAGATAGTACTGATGATTTACTCAGACTCGTTAAAGTAAGTGGGCCAAGTGGGAAGAATATTAAGATAGATGGATAGATATTGGTAAAAGTATACTTCTTGTCCTTATATAGGAAATCTTTAATATTACAAATAAACTCTTTCTGTAAAATCTTGAACTTATCATTATAATTTATAGAATTAAAGTCAACGCATCTAATAATGAAAGTGAACTGAAGTATTTTATAGACTTGTCAAGAACGTTTTTTGGTATATTCCTAGCAAACGACCCGTTCAACGATCGGGATGAGTTATACGTAATTCGATTCGTCTAATTCAGTATATTATTTCATTAGTATATGCATTTCATTATCTGCGGAAATTCGGTATTTTTACAAAGTAACTAAGTATTTTAAATATATTCTGATAGGTTCACAGGTGGAAACAAGTGACTGTCGTTACCTGTGTTCAAAATGCCAGCTAGTCAAATGCTAATTTGTTAACAATAACATTTGTTGAATGAAATTTCTGCTATTTCTGCAAATATCTCATTGAATAAATCACCATCTTTCTATTATATATACATTTACTAAATACATAATGGCTCAGGTATCCAATGAAGTTACTCTTATTGGAAATATAAAATATTGATAGTATTATATGTTAGAAAAAAGTGGTGTCTTCAATTTAATTCATGTAAGCATCAGTAATGAGATCTTGAAAATTGACGCTGTGATTAATTTTCAAATGGCCTCTGTGCCATTATTTCTACAACAAAATGTTGATTCATCAGTCTCTATCTACTCTACCCTTCCACAATTGCTGCGCAGTATTTTTATTTAATGTTAGTTATATAATATCACGACATTGCTCATAATTATATGTTAGCATATATGGTAATTTTAAAACAATATCTGTAACTGAGTTTGTTTTTAGAAAACCACGTTCTTTGCTTTTCAAATATCTTTATATAATGCAATGGCTTTTAAAAACTAAGGGTATAAACATCTCACCGTAAACCGTAAATAGTTTACATTTTAAAGATCCAGAAACAGGCGCTCATACGAATAAAACAGAAACTACGTGGAAGCATAGTAAACACTTTTTGCCTGAATATTGTCGGTTAGTATTTGCAGTTCCACACGTTTTTTAATATGTTTTTCTAACATATAATACAAAATAATAAATATTATATTTTCTATTTTCAGCAAAAAAGATAATTTCATTGGGTACTTAAGCCATTACGTGTTTTATAAACCTTCCAAGCAAGGAAAGGATGATTTATTTAATCAGTTCTTAAAAGAAATTTCAGAAATTTCATTTGATGATGATTGATTCTGTAAAAAATCAAAATATACCAGACTTAGATGATAATGAAATTTAATAATAAAAACAAGTTAAACCAACGTACTGCGTGCAATAGTAATTTACTATATATTGTAAACACTGTCAGCGGCGGGGAGACATTTTTTACTGTTGCTGCATGTACTGTCTACATACCTGGTTTTAATACTGTCCACCTGACCGACTCGTGGAAGTTCTATGCCTAAAAAAATGATTTTTATGCATCATACAAATTCTTCTACAAATTCCCATTTGACAATGTAGAATAGATCCAATTAGATAAATTATTTATAATTTTTAAAATGAACATAGCAACGATTTAATGTTAATCATTACATTACCAATCTTTCCAGATATTAGTTTAAAACCATCACCAACTTTAATATCAACCGGGTTTTGTAGATTTTTGGATTCATAAAAGTACTCATCTGTGTTTATTATGTGATCTGAGCAACCACTATCTAGTAGCCATTTAATATTTCTACTTCTTCTATTTTGCTACTTTTCATTACTTCAACCTTGAATGAATTGTAATTTCTACTGTCATCTAGACTCGAATTTCCAGCCACTTTTGTATCGTGTCTATTTTGTATATGTTTGAAAAGGTTGCCTTTTGTAATAATTATTAAAGTTTTCTGGGCAGTAACGTTGGATGTGCCCTGACTTATTACACTTGTAACGTACCGCTTCAGTAGTCGTTGCACTGCTATGCTGATTATCCTTTGAATTGAGATACTTGTTCTGATTGCGTTGTACGTGTCGAAACCTATGACCTCTAGGATTTTTAGTTAAATTTGAACTAAACGTGCGAGTGTAATTTCTGCTGTACTCAAAGTAGTAACTTTTACCGTTTCTCTTTTGATACTCTAACAGTAATTTAGATTTTACATACTCAACTGTTTTCTCCTTCGTTGGCAGTGCATCAATAATATCAACAATACGTGAGAAGTTAACGTTAATAACAGATAATTCAATTTATCCTCTTCATTCACAGTCTCACCAGTATTTTTGAGCCTATTTATATGCGTTTCAAATTCGTTAAAGAAGTCACTTGGATTTTCACCTTCTTTCATTTTTAATTCTAACAATCTTCTTTTACACAATAGCTTTACTGCACTGTTTTTAACTAGATAAATTTCGTCAAGCTTTGCAATCATATTTTTCGCAGTCGTTTCTGATATTATTAATTCTAACTGAGTGTTTGAAATACTGTTTACGATGTAACTTTTTGCTTTAATTTCCTTTTTTATTCCAATCTTCGACTCTTATTTCAGCCGGTCTTTCATCATGTAGAATAACCTCGTTACAGTCTTTCATTTCTAAAAATAAATTTAGCCTGAATTTCCAGTTCCATAAAATATTTGTAACATGAAATCGTCCTTTTTTTCACTTGCCATGCTTCAAACTTAGGTTATCTTCCTTTCACAACTAAATTTCTTTTCTTTACTGTTAACGAACAAACCACGGACCTCTGCTACCATGTTAAAATACTGTTTATATTATTTATTATAATGAATCTTGTTACAAAACAAACACACTTATTTTCCATTGTGAAAAGAAAACTTAAAAACTAAAAGAACATTCCTCGACGTGTGCTTCTCTCACAAACACACACACACTCCTAAACACTAAAGAAACTAACGAATTTTAAGTCATATTTCTAACAATAACAGTAACAGTTTATAAAAAAATAACGAATTTCCACAGATGCATAGAAATGCATATCAATAATGTACTGAATTAGGCGAATCGAATAATGTATAACTCACCCCGATCCGTGAACGGGCCTAGCGTTTGCTAGGAATGTTCCATAACTTTTCAACAAAGTCTAAAATTTTTCCCAAGGATTTTTGAATACCTATACACTGTATAGATATCCTGTTTCCTTCAACCGAACGACACGTGTCCCTAAAAAATATATTTATAAAGTAAGTCGGTCAAGTAGGAAGAATATTCAGATATTTAAGAATATGAATATATTGGTAAAAATATCCATTCCTCTTACCTTTATGTCCTGTGTATTGGATAATATAGATTTACATACTTTTACCGCTGAATTCGAAATTCTGAACTAAACATAGGTACAGGACTCGTCAAAACGGTTTTTCATTCTTTTTATAATTTTATCTGTTTTCCAAAAACCAACCAATTAAATTAAGTTGCAAGAATGCAAAAGCGATAAAACTTACAGAGGCTTTAAATGTTTACATAAGACTTTGCCTTTTGTAAAAACCGGCGATAATGACTGTGTGTGTGTGTGTGTGTAAATCGTAGTACGTTCACGCCCGGTGCAGTAAAACACGTGCATCGATCTAGGTTACGTACGTTCCTCACGTGCCACTTTCTCAATCTATAGTTTTAAATAAAAATTTTCGATGAGGTGCATTTGTAGCTATTACGTGTAGCATCATGAGCAAACTCTTAGAAAATCGCTCGTACGTCTCGTTTGGACAGAATTTTGACTTTCATGATTTTAGCGAGAAGTCGTTTTTCTGCTCGGTAAACACGGATCCTGCTAAATTTTCGACGTGCATTTGTAGCTATTACGTGTAGCAACATGTGCAAACTTTTAGAAAATCGCTCGTACGTCTCGTTTGGACGAAATTTTGACTTTCATGATTTTAGCGAGAAGTCGTTTTTCTGCTCGGTGAACACGGATCCTGCTAAATTTTCGACGTGCATTTGTAGCTATTACGTGTAGCAACATGTGCAAACTTTTAGAAAATCGCTCGTACGTCTCGTTTGGACAGAATTTTGACTTTCATGATTTTAGCGAGAAGTCGTTTTTCTGCTCGGTGAACACGGATCCTGCTAAATTTTCGACGTGCATTTGTAGCTATTACGTGTAGCAACATGTGCAAACTTTTAGAAAATCGCTCGTACGTATCGTTTGGACAGAATTTTGACTTTCATGATTTTAGCGAGAAGTCGTTTTTCTGCTCGGTGAACACGGATTCTGCTAGATTTTCGACGTGCATTTGTAGCTATTACGTGTAGCAACATGTGCAAACTTTTAGAAAATCGCTCGTACGTCTCGTTTGGACAGAATTTTGACTTTCATGATTTTAGCGAGAAGTCGTTTTTCTGCTCGGTGAACACGGATCCTGCTAAATTTTCGACGTGCATTTGTAGCTATTACGTGTAGCAACATGTGCAAACTTTTAGAAAATCGCTCGTACGTCTCGTTTGGACAGAATTTTGACTTTCATGATTTTAGCGAGAAGTCGTTTTTCTGCTCGGTGAACACGGATCCTGCTAAATTTTCGACGTGCATTTGTAGCTATTACGTGTAGCAACATGTGCAAACTTTTAGAAAATCGCTCGTACGTCTCGTTTGGACAGAATTTTGACTTTCATGATTTTAGCGAGAAGTCGTTTTTCTGCTCGGTGAACACGGATCCTGCTAAATTTTCGACGTGCATTTGTAGCTATTACGTGTAGCAACATGTGCAAACTTTTAGAAAATCGCTCGTACGTCTCGTTTGGACAGAATTTTGACTTTCATGATTTTAGCGAGAAGTCGTTTTTCTGCTCGGTGAACACGGATCCTGCTAAATTTTCGACGTGCATTTGTAGCTATTACGTGTAGCAACATGTGCAAACTTTTAGAAAATCGCTCGTACGTCTCGTTTGGACAGAATTTTGACTTTCATGATTTTAGCGAGAAGTCGTTTTTCTGCGCGGTGAACACGGATCCTGCTAAATTTTCGACGTGCATTTGTAGCTATTACGTGTAGCAACATGTGCAAACTTTTAGAAAATCGCTCGTACGTCTCGTTTGGACAGAATTTTGACTTTCATGATTTTAGCGAGAAGTCGTTTTTCTGCTCGGTGAACACGGATCCTGCTAAATTTTCGACGTGCATTTGTAGCTATTACGTGTAGCAACATGTGCAAACTTTTAGAAAATCGCTCGTACGTCTCGTTTGGACAGAATTTTGACTTTCATGATTTTAGCGAGAAGTCGTTTTTCTGCTCGGTGAACACGGATCCTGCTAAATTTTCGACGTGCATTTGTAGCTATTACGTGTAGCAACATGTGCAAACTTTTAGAAAATCGCTCGTACGTCTCGTTTGGACAGAATTTTGACTTTCATGATTTTAGCGAGAAGTCGTTTTTCTGCTCGGTGAACACGGATCCTGCTAAATTTTCGACGTGCATTTGTAGCTATTACGTGTAGCAACATGTGCAAACTTTTTGAAAATCGCTCGTACGTCTCGTTTGGACAGAATTTTGACTTTCATGATTTTAGCGAGAAGTCGTTTTTCTGCTCGTGGAACAAGGATCCTGCTAAATTTTCGACGTGCATTTGTAGCTATTACGTGTAGCAACATGTCCAAACGTTTAGAAAATCGTTCGTACGTCTCGTTTGGACAGAATTTTGACTTTCATGATTTTAGCGAGAAGTCGTTTTTCTGCTCGGGGAACACGGATCCTGCTAAATTTTCGACGTGCATTTGCAGCTATTACATGTAGCAACATGTGCAAACTTTTAGAAAATCGCTCGTACGTCTCGTTTGGACAGAATTTTGACTTTCATGATTTTAGCGAGAAGTCGTTTTTCTGCTCGGTGAACACGGATCCTGCTAAATTTTCGACGTGCAGTTGTAGCTATTACGTGTAGCAACATGTGCAAACTTTTAGAAAATCGCTCGTACGTCTCGTTTGGACAGAATTTTGACTTTCTTGATTTTAGCGAGAAGTCGTTTTTATGCTCGGTGAACACGGATCCTGCTAAATTTTCGACGTGCATTTGTAGCTATTACGTGTAGCAACATGTGCAAACTTTTAGAAAATCGCTCGTACGTCTCGTTTGGACAGAATTTTGACTTTCATGATTTTAGCGAGAAGTCGTTTTTCTGCTCGTGGAACAAGGATCCTGCTAAATTTTCGACGTGCATTTGTAGCTATTACGTGTAGCAACATGTGCAAACTTTTAGAAAATCGCTCGTACGTCTCGTTTGGACAGAATTTTGACTTTCATGATTTTAGCGAGAAGTCGTTTTTCTGCTCGGTGAACACGGATCCTGCTAAATTTTCGACGTGCATTTGTAGCTATTACGTGTAGCAACATGTGCAAACTTTTAGAAAATCGCTCGTACGTCTCGTTTGGACAGAATTTTGACTTTCATGATTTTAGCGAGAAGTCGTTTTTCTGCTCGGTGAACACGGATCCTGCTAAATTTTCGACGTGCATTTGTAGCTATTACGTGTAGCAACATGTGCAAACTTTTAGAAAATCGCTCGTACGTCTCGTTTGGACAGAATTTTGACTTTCATGATTTTAGCGAGAAGTCGTTTTTCTGCTCGGTGAACACGGATCCTGCTAAATTTTCGACGTGCATTTGTAGCTATTACGTGTAGCAACATGTGCAAACTTTTAGAAAATCGCTCGTACGTCTCGTTTGGACAGAATTTTGACTTTCATGATTTTAGCGAGAAGTCGTTTTTCTGCTCGGTGAACACGGATCCTGCTAAATTTTCGACGTGCATTTGTAGCTATTACGTGTAGCAACATGTGCAAACTTTTAGAAAATCGCTCGTACGTCTCGTTTGGACAGAATTTTGACTTTCATGATTTTAGCGAGAAGTCGTTTTTCTGCTCGGTGAACACGGATCCTGCTAAATTTTCGACGTGCATTTGTAGCTATTACGTGTAGCAACATGTGCAAACTTTTAGAAAATCGCTCGTACGTCTCGTTTGGACAGAATTTTGACTTTCATGATTTTAGCGAGAAGTCGTTTTTCTGCTCGGTGAACACGGATCCTGCTAAATTTTCGACGTGCATTTGTAGCTATTACGTGTAGCAACATGTGCAAACTTTTAGAAAATCGCTCGTACGTCTCGTTTGGACAGAATTTTGACTTTCATGATTTTAGCGAGAAGTCGTTTTTCTGCTCGGTGAACACGGATCCTGCTAAATTTTCGACGTGCAGTTGTAGCTATTACGTGTAGCAACATGTGCAAACTTTTAGAAAATCGCTCGTACGTCTCGTTTGGACAGAATTTTGACTTTCATGATTTTAGCGAGAAGTCGTTTTTCTGCTCGGTGAACACGGATCCTGCTAAATTTTCGACGTGCATTTGTAGCTATTACGTGTAGCAACATGTGCAAACTTTTAGAAAATCGCTCGTACGTCTCGTTTGGACAGAATTTTGACTTTCATGATTTTAGCGAGAAGTCGTTTTTCTGCTCGGTGAACACGGATCCTGCTAAATTTTCGACGTGCATTTGTAGCTATTACGTGTAGCAACATGTGCAAACTTGTAGAAAATCGCTCGTACGTATCGTTTGGACAGAATTTTGACTTTCATGATTTTAGCGAGAAGTCGTTTTTCTGCTCGGTGAACACGGATTCTGCTAGATTTTCGACGTGCATTTGTAGCTATTACGTGTAGCAACATGTGCAAACTTTTAGAAAATCGCTCGTACGTCTCGTTTGGACAGAATTTTGACTTTCATGATTTTAGCGAGAAGTCGTTTTTCTGCTCGGTGAACACGGATCCTGCTAAATTTTCGACGTGCATTTGTAGCTATTACGTGTAGCAACATGTGCAAACTTTTAGAAAATCGCTCGTACGTCTCGTTTGGACAGAATTTTGACTTTCATGATTTTAGCGAGAAGTCGTTTTTCTGCTCGGTGAACACGGATCCTGCTAAATTTTCGACGTGCATTTGTAGCTATTACGTGTAGCAACATGTGCAAACTTTTAGAAAATCGCTCGTACGTCTCGTTTGGACAGAATTTTGACTTTCATGATTTTAGCGAGAAGTCGTTTTTCTGCTCGGTGAACACGGATCCTGCTAAATTTTCGACGTGCATTTGTAGCTATTACGTGTAGCAACATGTGCAAACTTTTAGAAAATCGCTCGTACGTCTCGTTTGGACAGAATTTTGACTTTCATGATTTTAGCGAGAAGTCGTTTTTCTGCTCGGTGAACACGGATCCTGCTAAATTTTCGACGTGCATTTGTAGCTATTACGTGTAGCAACATGTGCAAACTTTTAGAAAATCGCTCGTACGTCTCGTTTGGACAGAATTTTGACTTTCATGATTTTAGCGAGAAGTCGTTTTTCTGCTCGGTGAACACGGATCCTGCTAAATTTTCGACGTGCATTTGTAGCTATTACGTGTAGCAACATGTGCAAACTTTTAGAAAATCGCTCGTACGTCTCGTTTGGACAGAATTTTGACTTTCATGATTTTAGCGAGAAGTCGTTTTTCTGCTCGGTGAACACGGATCCTGCTAAATTTTCGACGTGCATTTGTAGCTATTACGTGTAGCAACATGTGCAAACTTTTAGAAAATCGCTCGTACGTCTCGT
The DNA here is from genome assembly GCF_051014445.1 of Colletes latitarsis. Classification (NCBI taxonomy): domain Eukaryota; kingdom Metazoa; phylum Arthropoda; class Insecta; order Hymenoptera; family Colletidae; genus Colletes; species Colletes latitarsis. Next base: position 10,441 of record NW_027488373.1, on the reverse strand, counting down.
TTGGACAGAATTTTGACTTTCATGATTTTAGCGAGAAGTCGTTTTTCTGCTCGGTGAACACGGATCCTGCTAAATTTTCGACGTGCATTTGTAGCTATTACGTGTAGCAACATGTGCAAACTTTTAGAAAATCGCTCGTACGTCTCGTTTGGACAGAATTTTGACTTTCATGATTTTAGCGAGAAGTCGTTTTTCTGCTCGGTGAACACGGATCCTGCTAAATTTTCGACGTGCATTTGTAGCTATTACGTGTAGCAACATGTGCAAACTTTTAGAAAATCGCTCGTACGTCTCGTTTGGACAGAATTTTGACTTTCATGATTTTAGCGAGAAGTCGTTTTTCTGCTCGGTGAACACGGATCCTGCTAAATTTTCGACGTGCATTTGTAGCTATTACGTGTAGCAACATGTGCAAACTTTTAGAAAATCGCTCGTACGTCTCGTTTGGACAGAATTTTGACTTTCATGATTTTAGCGAGAAGTCGTTTTTCTGCTCGGTGAACACGGATCCTGCTAAATTTTCGACGTGCATTTGTAGCTATTACGTGTAGCAACATGTGCAAACTTTTAGAAAATCGCTCGTACGTCTCGTTTGGACAGAATTTTGACTTTCATGATTTTAGCGAGAAGTCGTTTTTCTGCTCGGTGAACACGGATCCTGCTAAATTTTCGACGTGCATTTGTAGCTATTACGTGTAGCAACATGTGCAAACTTTTAGAAAATCGCTCGTACGTCTCGTTTGGACAGAATTTTGACTTTCATGATTTTAGCGAGAAGTCGTTTTTCTGCTCGGTGAACACGGATCCTGCTAAATTTTCGACGTGCATTTGTAGCTATTACGTGTAGCAACATGTGCAAACTTTTAGAAAATCGCTCGTACGTCTCGTTTGGACAGAATTTTGACTTTCATGATTTTAGCGAGAAGTCGTTTTTCTGCTCGGTGAACACGGATCCTGCTAAATTTTCGACGTGCATTTGTAGCTATTACGTGTAGCAACATGTGCAAACTTTTAGAAAATCGCTCGTACGTCTCGTTTGGACAGAATTTTGACTTTCATGATTTTAGCGAGAAGTCGTTTTTCTGCTCGGTGAACACGGATCCTGCTAAATTTTCGACGTGCATTTGTAGCTATTACGTGTAGCAACATGTGCAAACTTTTAGAAAATCGCTCGTACGTCTCGTTTGGACAGAATTTTGACTTTCATGATTTTAGCGAGAAGTCGTTTTTCTGCTCGGTGAACACGGATCCTGCTAAATTTTCGACGTGCATTTGTAGCTATTACGTGTAGCAACATGTGCAAACTTTTAGAAAATCGCTCGTACGTCTCGTTTGGACAGAATTTTGACTTTCATGATTTTAGCGAGAAGTCGTTTTTCTGCTCGGTGAACACGGATCCTGCTAAATTTTCGACGTGCATTTGTAGCTATTACGTGTAGCAACATGTGCAAACTTTTAGAAAATCGCTCGTACGTCTCGTTTGGACAGAATTTTGACTTTCATGATTTTAGCGAGAAGTCGTTTTTCTGCTCGGTGAACACGGATCCTGCTAAATTTTCGACGTGCATTTGTAGCTATTACGTGTAGCAACATGTGCAAACTTTTAGAAAATCGCTCGTACGTCTCGTTTGGACAGAATTTTGACTTTCATGATTTTAGCGAGAAGTCGTTTTTCTGCTCGGTGAACACGGATCCTGCTAAATTTTCGACGTGCATTTGTAGCTATTACGTGTAGCAACATGTGCAAACTTTTAGAAAATCGCTCGTACGTCTCGTTTGGACAGAATTTTGACTTTCATGATTTTAGCGAGAAGTCGTTTTTCTGCTCGGTGAACACGGATCCTGCTAAATTTTCGACGTGCATTTGTAGCTATTACGTGTAGCAACATGTGCAAACTTTTAGAAAATCGCTCGTACGTCTCGTTTGGACAGAATTTTGACTTTCATGATTTTAGCGAGAAGTCGTTTTTCTGCTCGGTGAACACGGATCCTGCTAAATTTTCGACGTGCATTTGTAGCTATTACGTGTAGCAACATGTGCAAACTTTTAGAAAATCGCTCGTACGTCTCGTTTGGACAGAATTTTGACTTTCATGATTTTAGCGAGAAGTCGTTTTTCTGCTCGGTGAACACGGATCCTGCTAAATTTTCGACGTGCATTTGTAGCTATTACGTGTAGCAACATGTGCAAACTTTTAGAAAATCGCTCGTACGTCTCGTTTGGACAGAATTTTGACTTTCATGATTTTAGCGAGAAGTCGTTTTTCTGCTCGGTGAACACGGATCCTGCTAAATTTTCGACGTGCATTTGTAGCTATTACGTGTAGCAACATGTGCAAACTTTTAGAAAATCGCTCGTACGTCTCGTTTGGACAGAATTTTGACTTTCATGATTTTAGCGAGAAGTCGTTTTTCTGCTCGGTGAACACGGATCCTGCTAAATTTTCGACGTGCATTTGTAGCTATTACGTGTAGCAACATGTGCAAACTTTTAGAAAATCGCTCGTACGTCTCGTTTGGACAGAATTTTGACTTTCATGATTTTAGCGAGAAGTCGTTTTTCTGCTCGGTGAACACGGATCCTGCTAAATTTTCGACGTGCATTTGTAGCTATTACGTGTAGCAACATGTGCAAACTTTTAGAAAATCGCTCGTACGTCTCGTTTGGACAGAATTTTGACTTTCATGATTTTAGCGAGAAGTCGTTTTTCTGCTCGGTGAACACGGATCCTGCTAAATTTTCGACGTGCATTTGTAGCTATTACGTGTAGCAACATGTGCAAACTTTTAGAAAATCGCTCGTACGTCTCGTTTGGACAGAATTTTGACTTTCATGATTTTAGCGAGAAGTCGTTTTTCTGCTCGGTGAACACGGATCCTGCTAAATTTTCGACGTGCATTTGTAGCTATTACGTGTAGCAACATGTGCAAACTTTTAGAAAATCGCTCGTACGTCTCGTTTGGACAGAATTTTGACTTTCATGATTTTAGCGAGAAGTCGTTTTTCTGCTCGGTGAACACGGATCCTGCTAAATTTTCGACGTGCATTTGTAGCTATTACGTGTAGCAACATGTGCAAACTTTTAGAAAATCGCTCGTACGTCTCGTTTGGACAGAATTTTGACTTTCATGATTTTAGCGAGAAGTCGTTTTTCTGCTCGGTGAACACGGATCCTGCTAAATTTTCGACGTGCATTTGTAGCTATTACGTGTAGCAACATGTGCAAACTTTTAGAAAATCGCTCGTACGTCTCGTTTGGACAGAATTTTGACTTTCATGATTTTAGCGAGAAGTCGTTTTTCTGCTCGGTGAACACGGATCCTGCTAAATTTTCGACGTGCATTTGTAGCTATTACGTGTAGCAACATGTGCAAACTTTTAGAAAATCGCTCGTACGTCTCGTTTGGACAGAATTTTGACTTTCATGATTTTAGCGAGAAGTCGTTTTTCTGCTCGGTGAACACGGATCCTGCTAAATTTTCGACGTGCATTTGTAGCTATTACGTGTAGCAACATGTGCAAACTTTTAGAAAATCGCTCGTACGTCTCGTTTGGACAGAATTTTGACTTTCATGATTTTAGCGAGAAGTCGTTTTTCTGCTCGGTGAACACGGATCCTGCTAAATTTTCGACGTGCATTTGTAGCTATTACGTGTAGCAACATGTGCAAACTTTTAGAAAATCGCTCGTACGTCTCGTTTGGACAGAATTTTGACTTTCATGATTTTAGCGAGAAGTCGTTTTTCTGCTCGGTGAACACGGATCCTGCTAAATTTTCGACGTGCATTTGTAGCTATTACGTGTAGCAACATGTGCAAACTTTTAGAAAATCGCTCGTACGTCTCGTTTGGACAGAATTTTGACTTTCATGATTTTAGCGAGAAGTCGTTTTTCTGCTCGGTGAACACGGATCCTGCTAAATTTTCGACGTGCATTTGTAGCTATTACGTGTAGCAACATGTGCAAACTTTTAGAAAATCGCTCGTACGTCTCGTTTGGACAGAATTTTGACTTTCATGATTTTAGCGAGAAGTCGTTTTTCTGCTCGGTGAACACGGATCCTGCTAAATTTTCGACGTGCATTTGTAGCTATTACGTGTAGCAACATGTGCAAACTTTTAGAAAATCGCTCGTACGTCTCGTTTGGACAGAATTTTGACTTTCATGATTTTAGCGAGAAGTCGTTTTTCTGCTCGGTGAACACGGATCCTGCTAAATTTTCGACGTGCATTTGTAGCTATTACGTGTAGCAACATGTGCAAACTTTTAGAAAATCGCTCGTACGTCTCGTTTGGACAGAATTTTGACTTTCATGATTTTAGCGAGAAGTCGTTTTTCTGCTCGGTGAACACGGATCCTGCTAAATTTTCGACGTGCATTTGTAGCTATTACGTGTAGCAACATGTGCAAACTTTTAGAAAATCGCTCGTACGTCTCGTTTGGACAGAATTTTGACTTTCATGATTTTAGCGAGAAGTCGTTTTTCTGCTCGGTGAACACGGATCCTGCTAAATTTTCGACGTGCATTTGTAGCTATTACGTGTAGCAACATGTGCAAACTTTTAGAAAATCGCTCGTACGTCTCGTTTGGACAGAATTTTGACTTTCATGATTTTAGCGAGAAGTCGTTTTTCTGCTCGGTGAACACGGATCCTGCTAAATTTTCGACGTGCATTTGTAGCTATTACGTGTAGCAACATGTGCAAACTTTTAGAAAATCGCTCGTACGTCTCGTTTGGACAGAATTTTGACTTTCATGATTTTAGCGAGAAGTCGTTTTTCTGCTCGGTGAACACGGATCCTGCTAAATTTTCGACGTGCATTTGTAGCTATTACGTGTAGCAACATGTGCAAACTTTTAGAAAATCGCTCGTACGTCTCGTTTGGACAGAATTTTGACTTTCATGATTTTAGCGAGAAGTCGTTTTTCTGCTCGGTGAACACGGATCCTGCTAAATTTTCGACGTGCATTTGTAGCTATTACGTGTAGCAACATGTGCAAACTTTTAGAAAATCGCTCGTACGTCTCGTTTGGACAGAATTTTGACTTTCATGATTTTAGCGAGAAGTCGTTTTTCTGCTCGGTGAACACGGATCCTGCTAAATTTTCGACGTGCATTTGTAGCTATTACGTGTAGCAACATGTGCAAACTTTTAGAAAATCGCTCGTACGTCTCGTTTGGACAGAATTTTGACTTTCATGATTTTAGCGAGAAGTCGTTTTTCTGCTCGGTGAACACGGATCCTGCTAAATTTTCGACGTGCATTTGTAGCTATTACGTGTAGCAACATGTGCAAACTTTTAGAAAATCGCTCGTACGTCTCGTTTGGACAGAATTTTGACTTTCATGATTTTAGCGAGAAGTCGTTTTTCTGCTCGGTGAACACGGATCCTGCTAAATTTTCGACGTGCATTTGTAGCTATTACGTGTAGCAACATGTGCAAACTTTTAGAAAATCGCTCGTACGTCTCGTTTGGACAGAATTTTGACTTTCATGATTTTAGCGAGAAGTCGTTTTTCTGCTCGGTGAACACGGATCCTGCTAAATTTTCGACGTGCATTTGTAGCTATTACGTGTAGCAACATGTGCAAACTTTTAGAAAATCGCTCGTACGTCTCGTTTGGACAGAATTTTGACTTTCATGATTTTAGCGAGAAGTCGTTTTTCTGCTCGGTGAACACGGATCCTGCTAAATTTTCGACGTGCATTTGTAGCTATTACGTGTAGCAACATGTGCAAACTTTTAGAAAATCGCTCGTACGTCTCGTTTGGACAGAATTTTGACTTTCATGATTTTAGCGAGAAGTCGTTTTTCTGCTCGGTGAACACGGATCCTGCTAAATTTTCGACGTGCATTTGTAGCTATTACGTGTAGCAACATGTGCAAACTTTTAGAAAATCGCTCGTACGTCTCGTTTGGACAGAATTTTGACTTTCATGATTTTAGCGAGAAGTCGTTTTTCTGCTCGGTGAACACGGATCCTGCTAAATTTTCGACGTGCATTTGTAGCTATTACGTGTAGCAACATGTGCAAACTTTTAGAAAATCGCTCGTACGTCTCGTTTGGACAGAATTTTGACTTTCATGATTTTAGCGAGAAGTCGTTTTTCTGCTCGGTGAACACGGATCCTGCTAAATTTTCGACGTGCATTTGTAGCTATTACGTGTAGCAACATGTGCAAACTTTTAGAAAATCGCTCGTACGTCTCGTTTGGACAGAATTTTGACTTTCATGATTTTAGCGAGAAGTCGTTTTTCTGCTCGGTGAACACGGATCCTGCTAAATTTTCGACGTGCATTTGTAGCTATTACGTGTAGCAACATGTGCAAACTTTTAGAAAATCGCTCGTACGTCTCGTTTGGACAGAATTTTGACTTTCATGATTTTAGCGAGAAGTCGTTTTTCTGCTCGGTGAACACGGATCCTGCTAAATTTTCGACGTGCATTTGTAGCTATTACGTGTAGCAACACGTGCAAACTTTTAGAAAATCGCTCGTACGTCTCGTTTGGACAGAATTTTGACTTTCATGATTTTAGCGAGAAGTCGTTTTTCTGCTCGGTGAACACGGATCCTGCTAAATTTTCGACGTGCATTTGTAGCTATTACGTGTAGCAACATGTGCAAACTTTTAGAAAATCGCTCGTACGTCTCGTTTGGACAGAATTTTGACTTTCATGATTTTAGCGAGAAGTCGTTTTTCTGCTCGGTGAACACGGATCCTGCTAAATTTTCGACGTGCATTTGTAGCTATTACGTGTAGCAACATGTGCAAACTTTTAGAAAATCGCTCGTACGTCTCGTTTGGACAGAATTTTGACTTTCATGATTTTAGCGAGAAGTCGTTTTTCTGCTCGGTGAACACGGATCCTGCTAAATTTTCGACGTGCATTTGTAGCTATTACGTGTAGCAACATGTGCAAACTTTTAGAAAATCGCTCGTACGTCTCGTTTGGACAGAATTTTGACTTTCATGATTTTAGCGAGAAGTCGTTTTTCTGCTCGGTGAACACGGATCCTGCTAAATTTTCGACGTGCATTTGTAGCTATTACGTGTAGCAACATGTGCAAACTTTTAGAAAATCGCTCGTACGTCTCGTTTGGACAGAATTTTGACTTTCATGATTTTAGCGAGAAGTCGTTTTTCTGCTCGGTGAACACGGATCCTGCTAAATTTTCGACGTGCATTTGTAGCTATTACGTGTAGCAACATGTGCAAACTTTTAGAAAATCGCTCGTACGTCTCGTTTGGACAGAATTTTGACTTTCATGATTTTAGCGAGAAGTCGTTTTTCTGCTCGGTGAACACGGATCCTGCTAAATTTTCGACGTGCATTTGTAGCTATTACGTGTAGCAACATGTGCAAACTTTTAGAAAATCGCTCGTACGTCTCGTTTGGACAGAATTTTGACTTTCATGATTTTAGCGAGAAGTCGTTTTTCTGCTCGGTGAACACGGATCCTGCTAAATTTTCGACGTGCATTTGTAGCTATTACGTGTAGCAACATGTGCAAACTTTTAGAAAATCGCTCGTACGTCTCGTTTGGACAGAATTTTGACTTTCATGATTTTAGCGAGAAGTCGTTTTTCTGCTCGGTGAACACGGATCCTGCTAAATTTTCGACGTGCATTTGTAGCTATTACGTGTAGCAACATGTGCAAACTTTTAGAAAATCGCTCGTACGTCTCGTTTGGACAGAATTTTGACTTTCATGATTTTAGCGAGAAGTCGTTTTTCTGCTCGGTGAACACGGATCCTGCTAAATTTTCGACGTGCATTTGTAGCTATTACGTGTAGCAACATGTGCAAACTTTTAGAAAATCGCTCGTACGTCTCGTTTGGACAGAATTTTGACTTTCATGATTTTAGCGAGAAGTCGTTTTTCTGCTCGGTGAACACGGATCCTGCTAAATTTTCGACGTGCATTTGTAGCTATTACGTGTAGCAACATGTGCAAACTTTTAGAAAATCGCTCGTACGTCTCGTTTGGACAGAATTTTGACTTTCATGATTTTAGCGAGAAGTCGTTTTTCTGCTCGGTGAACACGGATCCTGCTAAATTTTCGACGTGCATTTGTAGCTATTACGTGTAGCAACATGTGCAAACTTTTAGAAAATCGCTCGTACGTCTCGTTTGGACAGAATTTTGACTTTCATGATTTTAGCGAGAAGTCGTTTTTCTGCTCGGTGAACACGGATCCTGCTAAATTTTCGACGTGCATTTGTAGCTATTACGTGTAGCAACATGTGCAAACTTTTAGAAAATCGCTCGTACGTCTCGTTTGGACAGAATTTTGACTTTCATGATTTTAGCGAGAAGTCGTTTTTCTGCTCGGTGAACACGGATCCTGCTAAATTTTCGACGTGCATTTGTAGCTATTACGTGTAGCAACATGTGCAAACTTTTAGAAAATCGCTCGTACGTCTCGTTTGGACAGAATTTTGACTTTCATGATTTTAGCGAGAAGTCGTTTTTCTGCTCGGTGAACACGGATCCTGCTAAATTTTCGACGTGCATTTGTAGCTATTACGTGTAGCAACATGTGCAAACTTTTAGAAAATCGCTCGTACGTCTCGTTTGGACAGAATTTTGACTTTCATGATTTTAGCGAGAAGTCGTTTTTCTGCTCGGTGAACACGGATCCTGCTAAATTTTCGACGTGCATTTGTAGCTATTACGTGTAGCAACATGTGCAAACTTTTAGAAAATCGCTCGTACGTCTCGTTTGGACAGAATTTTGACTTTCATGATTTTAGCGAGAAGTCGTTTTTCTGCTCGGTGAACACGGATCCTGCTAAATTTTCGACGTGCATTTGTAGCTATTACGTGTAGCAACATGTGCAAACTTTTAGAAAATCGCTCGTACGTCTCGTTTGGACAGAATTTTGACTTTCATGATTTTAGCGAGAAGTCGTTTTTCTGCTCGGTGAACACGGATCCTGCTAAATTTTCGACGTGCATTTGTAGCTATTACGTGTAGCAACATGTGCAAACTTTTAGAAAATCGCTCGTACGTCTCGTTTGGACAGAATTTTGACTTTCATGATTTTAGCGAGAAGTCGTTTTTCTGCTCGGTGAACACGGATCCTGCTAAATTTTCGACGTGCATTTGTAGCTATTACGTGTAGCAACATGTGCAAACTTTTAGAAAATCGCTCGTACGTCTCGTTTGGACAGAATTTTGACTTTCATGATTTTAGCGAGAAGTCGTTTTTCTGCTCGGTGAACACGGATCCTGCTAAATTTTCGACGTGCATTTGTAGCTATTACGTGTAGCAACATGTGCAAACTTTTAGAAAATCGCTCGTACGTCTCGTTTGGACAGAATTTTGACTTTCATGATTTTAGCGAGAAGTCGTTTTTCTGCTCGGTGAACACGGATCCTGCTAAATTTTCGACGTGCATTTGTAGCTATTACGTGTAGCAACATGTGCAAACTTTTAGAAAATCGCTCGTACGTCTCGTTTGGACAGAATTTTGACTTTCATGATTTTAGCGAGAAGTCGTTTTTCTGCTCGGTGAACACGGATCCTGCTAAATTTTCGACGTGCATTTGTAGCTATTACGTGTAGCAACATGTGCAAACTTTTAGAAAATCGCTCGTACGTCTCGTTTGGACAGAATTTTGACTTTCATGATTTTAGCGAGAAGTCGTTTTTCTGCTCGGTGAACACGGATCCTGCTAAATTTTCGACGTGCATTTGTAGCTATTACGTGTAGCAACATGTGCAAACTTTTAGAAAATCGCTCGTACGTCTCGTTTGGACAGAATTTTGACTTTCATGATTTTAGCGAGAAGTCGTTTTTCTGCTCGGTGAACACGGATCCTGCTAAATTTTCGACGTGCATTTGTAGCTATTACGTGTAGCAACATGTGCAAACTTTTAGAAAATCGCTCGTACGTCTCGTTTGGACAGAATTTTGACTTTCATGATTTTAGCGAGAAGTCGTTTTTCTGCTCGGTGAACACGGATCCTGCTAAATTTTCGACGTGCATTTGTAGCTATTACGTGTAGCAACATGTGCAAACTTTTAGAAAATCGCTCGTACGTCTCGTTTGGACAGAATTTTGACTTTCATGATTTTAGCGAGAAGTCGTTTTTCTGCTCGGTGAACACGGATCCTGCTAAATTTTCGACGTGCATTTGTAGCTATTACGTGTAGCAACATGTGCAAACTTTTAGAAAATCGCTCGTACGTCTCGTTTGGACAGAATTTTGACTTTCATGATTTTAGCGAGAAGTCGTTTTTCTGCTCGGTGAACACGGATCCTGCTAAATTTTCGACGTGCATTTGTAGCTATTACGTGTAGCAACATGTGCAAACTTTTAGAAAATCGCTCGTACGTCTCGTTTGGACAGAATTTTGACTTTCATGATTTTAGCGAGAAGTCGTTTTTCTGCTCGGTGAACACGGATCCTGCTAAATTTTCGA